>NW_019103315.1:870706-1001172 GCF_001856785.1 Myzus persicae
GTGTGTGTGTGTGTGTGTGTGTGTGTGTGTGTGTGTGTGTGTGTGTGTGTGTGTGTGTGTGTGTGTGTGTGTGTGTGTGCGTGCGTGTGCGTGTGTGTGTGTGTGTGTGTGTGTGTGTGCGTGTGTGTGTGGATAATGCATTATACTATTATTATTATTATACAGCAGCACTTCAAAAGGAAATTCTTTCTTTTCGTTTTGTTTACTTTTGAGGAGAAAACTTTCCTTCTCGCCGCGTGAACACACTCCGTCTATCTCCCACACACACTCACTCGCTCAATCTCCGCCATCACAACCGTCATGGGCGCGATCTTCCATAAGTGTTCCGACAAAACAAATCTGTCTGCGGACGTATATTTTGGGACATGTATGAAATGAAAACATATTGTTTCAACCGCGGTTTATTTAGCATCACGTCTCCGCCGCCGCGAGTCACCGATTTGTATTTCACCGCAGTTGTGTTACATCACGTTCGTCCAGTTTGTATGAAAGTGTATTCGCTAAGTTTTTACTTGTTTGTTTCAACCAGCCAAGCGATTCGCCCAGTTTCTGAAGCTCAGAGCATTTTCTGAAACAAATACGTATAAGTAGGTATATCCGTTTCATATCGCTGATTGATTTATATTTTATTTCAAGACGTCGAAATATTATATCCGCATCGGGTTTAAAAAGATTTTCTCTCGTGTTAACACTCGTGTAAATGTGTAATGGATATATATTTACGGAACACGATTATAAAGTTTTATTTTACACGTTTTCGTGAAAGAAAAAATTAATATGTTATTAATAATAAAAAATTGCCAGCAATAAGTCATAACATTCATATATATATATGTATATCTTTTCTCCGAAGTTAATGTGTCACAAAGTTATTCGACGATACTTTAGAGTTTTAGACTTAAAGTGAAAAAAAAAACGTTATTGGTGTTCTTACGTGTTATTATACCTTTTTTTTACTTTTGTTTTACGATCAAATATCAATGCTCTCAGTCTCCACCAACATAAAATGTGTTGTATGAAAAAATATGATTATTCTTTTTATCTAGTGCAAAAATATTATTTTTAGTTTTAAAATACGTTCAATTCTATGATAAATGGTACCAAACTAAATATTTTCTTTTCACAATATTTATGTGGAATATTGTATTGCACAAAGCCGGGTGGCGCCTTTGGCCTGGGCCAATACGATCGACTATTAAAGTTTGACTATACACTTAATACTTTTAACACAGTGATTTCTTTGTTTTTAAATTATAATATCAGTACAAATTTTGCTTATTTTTTAATACCACGTACCATTAAATATCAAATAACAATTTGGAGAAAAAAATGTTGTGTTCTCCTTTAATTATAATAATCTCTACAACTGTACACATGTGTTTTAACAATGTAATCTTAGAAGAAAATATTAGCATTCATTGATGAATACTATGATTATTAATTTATAAGCAATGCTATTATAATTGGGAAATTATTGCGTATACATAAAACAACCATTTAAAATAACCTTAAGGAACAACTAAAAACGTAATACTCATTGACTAAGTTAAATAATTTTTTTACATAAATATTACGCATTTTAGAATTATTAAAAATGTAAAATATTAAGTCATACAATTTTGAACTTACACACTAATATAATATTATAATATAGACTATTTTTCTTCACTTCGTTATTTGAGTTAAAAAATCGTACCAATAATCAAGTCTTTTAATTTATCCGGATAGTGACGCATCAATAATATATTTGAATAGAAGTATTCAACTGTAGAATAATGAAGTATAATATAATTAGAACTACCATATTATAAGATATAATATTTCACATTATTGTTACGTATTATATTGGATATACTGTATATAATATCATATATATATATTAAAGCGTAAAACAATGAAAATAAATAAATAATCGCTAATGCTTCTTTTTGAGTGTCTTCTATTATTATACGACCGTAGTAGTAGCAGGTACCCGTATTATACAGTAATGTACGAAAATTTGGAAACTTATATTATGCTATATTCGCGTGTAATGCGTTTTTTGGCACACGTACTCGCCACAAATGGGTATAAGTACCGCACTATTGTGAATACGTTATGCTATTATATACCGGTATATAATATAATATATATATATAGGACATAGGTACCCTACGCTCTCTCGAGCGCACACGGGCGGAAACAGCGTTTGTTGGCCCGTCGACCGCGCAAAAGATATCGTCCGCCACGGAACCGCTGCCGAGTCGGTAGGTACTATTATAGTTTTTACTTTTTCAATTTTTTTTCCCAAAACGAGTGGTCATAACTCTACTCCACGGTATTATTATATACATGCGTGTACCGAAATGCAAGTTGTCCGTGTCATCTGTGTCGTATTATGTGTATCGTCTTCGACTTAAATGCAATTTATTGATATCACGTGATTTGCTCATGGTTATCACATGCACACACAGGAACACTCACGTACCATGTATTATAGTATTATAATAACTACGTACCCTTTTTTGATCAGTGAGAGGTGAGTGATGCAGAGAGCGATGGGTTAGGTACCTATCTCCGTATTGAAATTATACAGAGTGATTCTCTAAGCGTCTTCGGTGCTCACTGCAATTTTTTCCTTAAATAACATTTTATGCATTTTCTGATATTCTTTGAGATGTTGAACTGACTTTTAGTTCATATTTTAAAATGCCTCTAATACTGTGTACTACTTGAGTGTCTCCTCAAAATACTAACTTCTGTTTTTCATCATAATATGAAAAACCTAATTTTTTACTTAATCTTTAATTTGTTTAATGGATAATTTTTTTGAAAATATATAGATATAAATAAATGTGGATTGCTAATAAATTTTCAAGTCACTAAAGCTCCATATATCATTTAAACAGAAACGGATCCATTATCCTTAGTACACAAAGTTAAGAAACTCAAAAACTACTCGTTCGAATTTTCATTTTGATACACCACCGTTTTCCGCTAAATAACTCACCTGAAGTTGTAGAAAAAATTTATCTCATTTGAGAAAAAAGAGTTTGTATCACTAAACGTCACCCCTCCTTGAGTTATAAAAAAAAATCTCAACAATTTGAAAAAAATATCGGGGAATTTTATAAAATATGTTTAATAATTCCAAAATCAGATTTCGAAGAACTGTATTATTTATGGAGGAACAGTAGGGGACGAGAGAGTTTTCCTCGAATCGTCCTGTATAATACCAACAATAAGCCGATTACATACACGACGCATCGGCTGGTGGTAGCTGTGAATAAAGGTTGTAACAGAAGGTTTCCATTTTATAATACCAATGTAGGTACCTACTATAACCGTTGAGGGGTGGGGGATGGGTAATACATTAAAGGTCCACGGGATACAGCCTGCTCCAACCCCGTGCACCTGCACACGCTGTTATTATATATACACAGGACCGGTGTGTGTACTGCACAGGTAAACACGCGGTAGCGGCGGTAGGGTTAAGATACGACCACGACCACGTCGTAAACCGAGACTTCCGGTCGTCTGGTCGTCGTCTTCTGTCGACCGGCACCCGTGGGATTCTATTGCGGGTCCAGCCGGCAACGTGAGACTGCAATTACGCACGTCTCGGCCAAGAGACGCGTTCGTAGTCGTCATTACCGGTTTTTTATTTTATTTTTTACATTTTTTTTTCCTCCTCCGAATATCGTATAGCTACCTAGGTAGGGCGCACTACCCAAACAACTATACGTACAGCCGCCGCCACAGTAATTTTTTATCGTTCCGCGCCACCGCCGTGTGGGCATCCCGAGTATAATATTTTTATTATTATTATTATTATTATTATTATTATTATTATTATTATATAATAGCAGGTATAATGTATTTTATCACGTATGCGGGGGAAATGACTCGTGACTTGATGGCGACAACGCTCTCGCTGCACCCGTCATCGCGTAACGGACGACAACGGCCGAAAAAAAAAGCGAATAGCGTCAAACAGTCGGTAGCATAATATTATTGTTGTACAGGTACGATTTATAAAATAATATCGTCCGTCTTTTATTATCCGGTCGTATGTGTGTATCAGCTCGAAACCGATTCGTTGTGATAGTTGAATTATGATGGCCGATGACGGTAGTCGTTTTCATATTATGCACATATCGCCACCTCTGTCCGGTCAAAGAATTTCGCGTGTACTCGTTACAGACGAATACGTCGGTAATACGACGTCGTAAAATATGAGAAAACTTTTTCGAAATCCCATTACGACGGGCCGAACAACACGTTGATCTTAAATAATTATAATACTACATTTTTATAATCATCATTATTCGAGGAAAATAAAAACTGCAGTAACGGTTTTCCGGGGAAACGCGTAAACACCGCTTTTCACTCGGAGACGATAAAAAAGTTACAGACCGACAATCGTACGATCTCGTACGAAACACATGGGATGACTTCTGCGAACACAATAACGTCAAAATCAATAATAATAATAATAATATACGGCGTTACGGAGTACCTAATATTATGTTATACGTATGTTGTTATTCGTTACATTATTATTGTTAAAACGTGCATCTATTGTTTTGAAAATGATCGACGGTTTTCGAAGCATAAAAGCAGTCGACACCGATATTATCGTCCATTACGCGTCTGATGATATTAATATATATTTCGTTTGGACGTTCGGCGCACAACAGCACAAACGGAAGTTCGTGGCATTTAAAAGACGGCCGCGATTAGTTATTGTGAATGGCATGCGATGCACACGGAGGGGTGGGTACGTACCAGAGGGTGAGGCAATAACGCTCGCCAATAAACCCGAACGTTTAAGAGCGATTCGTCTCGCGGTGAAGACGAGACCCGCGTGCGGCTGCAGACGTCGTGACGGATTTAATTAAAATCTATTTCGACGACGATAAATCGCCCGATTTACGCAGATCGCAGTATTTCATTTTTATGTCGGCCACCTACAGTTATAATAATAATAATAATAATAACAATAATAATAATAATAGTAATATTATTATTGCAGCCGGCGCGGCGGCACGGCGTAAACATATTGCGCGTGTGGTTACGTTTAATGGGGCGCGCGCTATTCGGTGGGTACAACAATAAAATCATGTCGACATCGCGGAAACGGGCAGAACGTTAATAAAATGGATGTGAATCGTCGTAGTTAAGTATACAAAAGTAGTTAACAAGACGAAGAGCGTGTAAAAGTTGTACGTGATCTATAATAATATCAGGTAATTCATTTAACGTAAGACATACGTTTTTCAAAATGTAGTTATTTGTTAAAATACTTTTGTTACAAGGTTTTAAGTATTGTTACAAAATAGAGCATTTTATAAATATTTTTCAAGTGTTTTAATTTTTTTTATAATTACAACATACTGTTTTAATTCTATCTTCGAAACTAGAATATTTGTCCGAGTATTACTTCAATATATACAAATCAAATTATTCTGTAACAGCCAACGACTTCACTCCACTCATTTAAGCTTTAAATACTTATGACTCATAAACTACTTGTCTAGAATTGATCTTTATGTATAGTTAAATTATCCTACTATGGCATATGAATTTAAACTATATTATGATGCCAGTCAAAAAAGTAAATAAACTTTAAAACATTTTGAGAATGAAAAAAATAAAGAAATGTAATTTATGTTTTAAAAAATAAACCGTCTTCATTTAACGACTTGGCACAATGTAACTTTTTTTTTTTGAAAACATTTATACTTTTTGAAAAAATGAGTATTCAATGATAAATTAATATTCGTGTGTGAAGTACAACAATACCTAATAATATATTATCGTTGCATCAGGGATTAGGATAATGCGATGGGAGCACACGCCATGGTCTTAGCAGGTTTTATAGCAATACAACTTTTATTATCTCGTTGTCATATCGTTTAGGCACATAGCTTAAGTTTTTTATTCACGTAAATTTGTTCCTACAATCGATTTGTATCACGACTAATGCTCCGTGCACATCTGTAAGAGATCGGCGTTGGAAAACGAGATCCAACGTCCATGATTTCTGAAAAATATGGACGAAAAAATTGGGTAGCCCAAGTTGGGTTCGAAAAACCACAGTCTGAAGTATTTATAGACTAGATAGACAGTAACAAGTATAATACTTATTTCATCATATAAAAGATCCACAAATTTTTAAAACCGTTAACCATAAGCTAAAGGGAAGTATTCTGATAGATGAACTAATTTTTAACAGTTCGTGTACATTATGAACAATATTAATGATACTGTTGGTGTTATAAAATATAGGAAGAGGAACATATTTAATGCTATTGATGTACTTGTAATGCCACCAAAGTGAGCTTGAAAAGGAATAAAATTAAATAATGAATGGCAAGAGGCTTACTATTTTAATGGTCGTATAAATTATTAAAAAGACATCCTAAAAATATAAAATAACAAACATATTATAATAATTATAGAAACAAAATTTCCATGATCATAATTTATAAGGGTGGAAAAAAATCCGTTTTATAAAAACAAATGTTCAATATTACAGTGTAACCTTAAACTTACATGGAAATTAATTAATAAATTAACAGGAAAGGAATAAAACAAAAAACTTAAAGTAATTAAAGGAAATATTATAAGTAATATTGTAAAATAACTGATTCTCAAAAAAATGATTTTGATAAGTACCTACTTAAAATGTATTTTATAATTATTTTGAAAATGTTGGCTAATTTTTTGCTCATAAAATAATAATCAATCCTGTGACTTAATTAAAAAAAATATGGTTATTTTCTTTTAACAAAATACTTCTGAAGCAGATAATCGAAAGTATGATGTATTAAAGATGAAACTGAAAGAAGTCTGTAACATGCTAGCTTAGATAAAAATCAGTTCAACTTTAAAACATTTAACAAATTTTTGTATCGAAACTACCTTAAATATAATCTAAATATCATTAAATATCACATATTATTGACTTACCTAGCTTATGTCTAAGAGAGAATTTCAATTAATTCAAGCATACTATTATAAAACAATGTGATTAGGCTTAATAATAATTGTCGATTGTAAAGAACGCTGGAAACATACATATTATATTTGTTGTTTAGTAGTACATTCGCAAAGGTGTTATATTTTTAAATTTAGTAAAATAATAACATGTTACCAAATTCGAAATGCAAAGGTACTATATACAAAGAAAAGTACAAACGGTCTTTCAATATGGTTTAATAATATGGAAAACCTGTGCAGATAAGTGATAACTCATTAAGAAGGTCTGAAGTACAACACAAGTTGGTTGTCCGAATATATTCATGCCTAAACAAAAAATTATGCAACAAGCATCCACAGTTTAAATTTAAGAAACTTCAATTGGGATTTTTACACTATCGATTCTTCATTTTGTGTCAGTCATTTAAAATTATTATTACCAAACAAGAAACTGTCAATCGTGACAGTGCCTGTTGAGTGTATGCAGACCCAAAAAAAGATATACGTAGGCGAAAATGTATAGCTATTTTCACACTAAAAAAACGTTTTAGGTTATTTGTTTTACACATTTAGAGTCTAAAAACTTTAAACACAATAATTTGTTATATTAAAGAATATTAATTTCATGGCTAAACAAATTTTGTAAATTGGTTGTATAGATTAGTTTTGAAATTTTAAATCATTTAAACCTCCATAAGATGACATGTAAATTAATAAATTATTTATCTTATTTGTAAATATTTTTATTGTACTTAAATTGTATTGATCTTGTAATATAATTATATCAGGAGGACGCAGTACCTACATTTAAGACAATATCATAAGATATTATCTATTTTTATACAGATCAACATACATTTATATTTTATATTTATCCAAATACTTTTGGTTTTTATATTTGGTCTTTATCTAGATTCTAGGTAAATATTAATGTTAATAAAATTATATATTTTATCTCAACACAGCGGTGATTTAATTAACATTTAAAAAGAATCAAATGGGAATGAGTGTTTAAAATTGCATTTGAGACGAATGAACGATACACGGACAGATCAAATACAATATTGTTGGTGTGCACATAACGGCTTCGTCTGCTTTTAAACACTCATTTCGTACCTATAACATAGTATACTATCGATGATGATTTATCGATTAAGTATTAAAAAGGCATCAAATTTCATATTTGTCTTTTTGACGTTGTGTCGTCAGCAGCGTAAAACGTCTGAAAACGATGAAAACGGTATGAATATTACAGAAAATATAGTAGGTAGGTATAACCATAATATAGTCAGCAAACGTATTGTAAAGAAATCATTGCATGTGCGTACTACACTATGCACTTTAAAATGTTTTTATATATACTTTGTTATGTATTGTAAATGTATATTTAAATAAGTATATAAATATATATACATGATGTATGCTATTTATTTGTATACAGGGTATACGACTGTAAAAAATACATACTTGAAACAAATATCGTCTTCTACTCGGATATTTTTCAAAAATGTGAGAGAGAGTTTTAGTTTTTAAATTTAAATAATATTATATGTCTTTCAAATAATCTTATTAACTTTAATACGAAACAGGTACGTCGAATCTCGACATATATACAATTTATACACAATATATTATTATATCACGTATTTCCCGGAGTTTTTTAAAGGTAGTTACCTACCTTTATATACAATGGACTCAAAGTTTTCAAACCACGCAGAGTAGGAAAGAAAACGAATAAATCGCAGTGAATTTAAACTTATCAAACGAATGCAAGTTCACAATACAAACGGCACGCTAAAGTGTTAGCGGTGACAAACATTTTTTACGTGCCATGCGATATTACTATGCCTATCGAGGTTAATTTCTGCGAAAAACTCGGGCGCAATAAATGTCATGAGTAGGTAGGAGGTACCTACCCGTATTCATGAATGTTATCCGCACCATGGTTTATAATGCCATTCGAGATTCAACTTGAAATTATGATATATTTAAAATATTTTGACAGTATAAATTAAATAGTCTGTACCTTATAATTTATACGATATTTCATGTTTTGCAGTGTAAGTACATCACATTCGTCTACCGTCTACTTTTTTTGGGGGTTTTTGCTTTTTAAATGTAGTATGATGCATGGGCATTTATGAACCTCTAATAAAATTCACTGTATAAACAATACAGCCAGTTCTGTCGACGTTATTTAAATTCAATGTTATAACGATTCATCATAATTATTGTACGTTTAAAAACATACATTTTTGAATATATGCCTGGTTCCTACACAACATTTCGACTACCCAACTTTAAACATTTAAAATATGAATGATTTGCACTCAAAAATATTATATGGTATAATAATTTGAAGCAATATAATCAAGTATTATTGGACCGAGGTATAGTAAGTTGAGCTATACTGTGAACCTCCTTATAATGAAATCGCTGTGTACCAATTGATTTTTTTCATTATAATGAAATTTTCGAAATACGGGTACAAAAATATGCGGAATATAGATGGTTATTTGCTATACAGAAATAATATTAATTTTCGCTATAAGGAGGTGTTACTGTATTTATCTGAAAATGGTACAACATATTATGACCAATTACCAAAACCACTACTACAACTCCTATTACGAGTCGTGCAACAACGCACGATTGTCATTGTGACTAAATCATACAGAAAGTACAGTACTAATGGTATCGTTTAATGGTATGCAGTATTTACCTACAGCATACACCAGGATATTAGGAAGATATTTTAATAAATATGATTTACTATGGTTCATGTTTCATATTAGATAACGAACTTGGTAATCATACGTTGTACAATAATTAATATAATAATTATAAAAATATTAGCTTGGAACTATGGTCATTTCTCGGTAGCTAAGTACAATTTAATACAAAAATTGTTTGAACTCCATGTTCAAAGGAACAAGGAGGCAGGAAATATAGGTCGTAATATCTAAAATTTAAAATCGAGAACACTGTGTATTTTATGTTCTTCCACATTATGTATGAAAAAAGTTATAATTGCAACTTAGGTAAGCTTTATTGCACCAAATCTAATCGGATAAATGATAATGGTTTGATAATTAACAATATTGTTAAACATTTATTTCAACAAATTTACTGTTTAATTATTTTTCTTATAAATTAAAGTAAATAATATACAAATTTTAGAAAAGTAGTTGTATAAAATAATCAGACTTATATTTATACACTTTCGTATTCATCGAAATTATTGAACAATATAATGTTCTTCTAATAAAAATATTCATATAAGTTGGAAACATTATTAAAATATGGGCTGATATGTTGTAAACATTTATTTTTTATTACATTTGTAGTGAAATAAGTTTTGTGAACCCTAAAACATAAAATTAATGTACAGGTAAATACTACACAAAACAAATATACGCCTATATTAAATGTAAATCTTGTATTTTTGAATTTTTGTTATTCCAATTCTTTGTAATAAAAATAAGATTCACTCAACTATAATATATAAATAAAAAATGTATTATTTTATCATGTATAATTTAATTTCCCTGTTTATTATTTCTTTTTGATTGAAAGATTGTATCCATTTAATTAGTTTTTATTTCATAGAATGTAGATAGATAGGTACGTATGACTTTTACAAAATTTTCAATTATCAAACCATGATTAAACCATCATTAATGTAAAGTACCACATCCTATCCTAAAATAAGCAGGTATATAAGCAGGTAAATTCGGCCCAAAAAGACTGTCGATAAAAATATTTATATTTTCATTTTAATTTAGGCGGGCCTTATAGAATTCAAATTATTATTATTGTTATTACTATTTTTTTTTTATGCAAATTGCTAATTGTTCATCTATTAAGTAGTTCATATTAGGTATATGTATACTATATATTCGCTGACCGATTGCTATTTGACGAAATAAAATTAACTTAAATTTATCTCTTTGTTTTTAAAAACTTACAAAAAGTAAAATGACTGAATATAAATAAAACAATTTTTTTGACTTTGGTGACCACGTAAACTTTTAGATATTGGCAGGTCTTAAAGTGCAATGTATTCGTAACATATGATCAAGTCAAAAAATAGTGTTCAGAAGCATATTCAGGATGTGTAAAGTTTAGACAGTCGTATTAAATAGTAGTGCATAGTTTATTTTTAAAGTGTTATTAATACATTTTTTTCGTATTTATCAATAATATTATTCCAATGTCGTTTGAATAGTTGTTAAATATTTTTTATTGTTATCGTAGGGATTAGAGTTATTTTATTTTTATTCGTTACATTTGTTAATAGTTAGTGTATTGAACGAGACAGTAAGGGACATTGATTAATGACTGACAAATATTTTTTTTTTTCATTTATATCCGCAAAATTTGATAACACACCAACTTAAAAAAATTGATAAATGATTATGAGAAGAGCTGATTCTTATACCAACTGAGCTAAATTTGTACTTTGTATAGTGATATAATAAAATAAATAATATAATAAAATTATAATAATTCCCAGAAAATGACAATCAAATTTAAATTATTATTTCTTTATTAACTCTATTAAGTTAAATTCAAAGGTACTACCAATATTTTCAATAATATTTTTTGTATCATACATTTTGAAAATGACATTGTGTATAGTAAAAAATAACAGTGTACTAGAAGTATGTATATGTTGCAAGTGCACAGGAATGATTTATTGAATTATAGCATAACTTATCGCCCGATTTCTGAACCAGAACAGACTTTTATTTTTTTTAAGAACTAATGCACAAACGAAAAAAATCATCAAAGAAATTATTCAGTTCCCAACTTTTTCCTATACCAACCATCACTTAAGTTTTATTAGTTAAAAAATACTATTATTAAAATTAAAAAAAAAAATAATATACTCACATTCTCACAAAGTCGAGTTGTTGAAACGTTATGCTCTTACAGTATACATATGATATCATTGGTTATTCAAAAGAAATAATTACTATACGATCAATGAAAGCCATTTCCTGCAGACTTTCCCTGAAAGTTTGAAGTTATCCTAACAAGACCCCGGATCACTCATGGACATCTAATGGGTAAAAATTACCCCCCCCCCTATATATGCACATCACGTGGCACCCTTCTCTCGATCAAACGCATAATGGCGGAATGTCGGACATGCACAAGAAATACGACAGAACAAACTCAAAACTTCCAGAACATCTACCGAAATCTCTCAACCACCATCGATACCATCAAAAAGCACAAAACGAACTATAAATTATAAAAATGTATACACGTATATAACATATACTATATTGTTCCTAATAATTTTAAGCCAATATATTCGTTATCTAAATATATTTCTTAATCATAAGGCTTAAGTCTACTTATATTGTTTCTCAATAGCCCATGTTCCCCGGGTATTTTTATAAATATAAAAAAAATAAATCAATAACATAGTAACTGCGTCGTGTTGACAATGATGGTAAAAAATACCACTCGCGTTAGACACATCATAACATATTATTATAAGGGTACTTATCAATTTTATGCACAAAAGTAAGTATTTGAATTGTTATAAAAAAAAAAAAAAAACGCCAATTGTAAAACTTATCATAAAACTACGATCGTTGTTCCCCTCGAGCTCGCAGACGCGATTATACAACTATGAAAGTGGCGCACAATGCTCGTATTTTTTCAGTCAAATGAATGTAATATCTTTGCATTGCTAGACGAAAGAAAAACAATAACTACACTGCACATTCCATTTAATAACGCAGTACAAAATAAATTGCACCTACGTTCATTAAAAACGTGTCGTCGCGTGCGTGTCACAGCACGCTTGGCTTAGACACACACGCCAAACCTCGTCCCGTTAATGTGTACAAAATGTAGGTACCAACACACACTCGCGCTAGCTAAAAGACACTTAATTGAAATATAATATTTTTCTCCTCGGTTTTTTCGCGTATTTTTGTCGTTTAACGCCCACTGTATCCTCGATGGTGGTCCGTCGGCTTTCGTCGATGTCATTATAACATTATTGAACACAATAACAATTTATAATACAGGGTGATTCAAAATAATAAACCGATTTTGAATGACTGCAACTATTTATTGAAAAATGGTACAAAAAAAAGTAAATAGACACGGATCTCTGCATTATGCCCACAAATTTTCAATATGCGGCCACCTCCCGTAACACGAACAATATCGAGGTGGTTTTTGCAATCTTCCTAAATACGTCACCATATGTCATGTCAGTTGGATGATGCATACTGCCTTGACGTTGGCATTTTCCAACATTTTATCATCCACATATAGCCCCACAGAAATATGTCACATCGTATAAAGTGCGTTGATCTTTGGGTGCTGATTGTGATGCTGGTCCTAATTACCACATATCCAGTTATTTAGGTAGAGGCGATTTAGGAAGCTGTTAATTTCACGATGTCAACATAGAGGAGTTCGAATACCGCCTCGATATTGTTCATGTTACGGGTGGTGCTCACATTGAACATTTGTAGTATTTTTTTATAGATTCATGAAATATATCTAATTTTTCAATAAAAAGTTACAGACATTCGAAATCTGAGCATTCCTTTTAAAATGCCCTGTATTGTACAAATCACTGGTATATACATAGATATAATTGTATGGACGAATCAAATACACACACACATACAGGAGCTTACATTTATGTAACACTCAGGATTGATCGATTAAAAGAAAATGAAAGGGGATTAAAAAAAATGTAGTATTATAATCAATTGTTGATTAACCATTATGTTAATACCAATCATAGAGCGTAAGTTATTCAATTGGATATTCAAATGTGTTAATCAACACAATTATTTATAATTAATTTATAGGTAAGTGAAAACAAATTGATTAGCGATTATTCTATGTTTTAATTATTATAATCAAATATAATATCCAAAATTAAAACAATAACATTACATTTTGATTTTTTTCAACACAAAAAATAAAACACATATTTTGTACATATTGATAATCAGAATACATCATAAATTATGAATGAAACAAATATTATTAGCCATATTCATAGATCGTACTAAGCCAATACTTAGTGGGAACTTAGTTTAAATCACCATTTTTATATTCATAAAATAATCTTAATAAGTACTAAGTATATTCTTAGTAAAATCTAATGTCTTCAACAAGAAAACTTAAAGGAAAAATAATTTGTCATATTGGTTCATTTTTACACCCATGACAAAATCTTCATGCAATAAATATCTTCAAATATTGTACAGGCAAAAACATCAAAATATTTCAAACTGGAAAACAGAATGCAATTATATCTGAAACTTTTAAACTTTTTTGTAATCTGTTATAAATTCAAAATTAAATTTTAACTTATTTATAATTCTAATCAAAAATAAATAATTGATATTACTTGTTTTTTATATGTATTATGTATAGATTATCAGTATCATAATGTCAAATGAGACAGCTATACGCTCATCATATAAATTTTATACATACAACTAATTAGGTACCTACTTATAAAAACGTAATTTTTATTTTTTCATGTTCAAGAACGGTACCATACTCATAGCTCTTCGGTGTTTTCCAGCAATGTACTGCTATACAAACTTACACTCGCATTTAAGTACATGATAATCGTGTAATTCATCTGGTATAAGCGAGTATCTATGTTTTTTTAGCTTTTATTATTATTATTTTGATTTGATGTATAAAAACATTTTAAGTAACAAAAATACAAACACGTATAATATTTACTTGGCTTGGGCTGACACACACAGTAACCCGTTAGCTGTCTAGTGGCTTTACAATGAAAGTAAGACATCGGAAAGTTTTTGAAAAACTCTGAAACCCAAACTGGCAAACACCAAACTCTCCCAAGCTCGCTATTTGTAGACAAATAACGTTTCATTCCGGTACGGTAAGTTTTTTGGAGTGCGAAAACTATAACTTTTACACGACGTGAATTTTCCCTGCTGAGTACCTACATACCACAGCCCACAGGTATTCATGTTCAAGGTGTAGTCTGTTGTAATATGGAATATTATACAAATTGATAACATAAACAATTTTTTAAATTATAATTAGCACACCACAGTTATCAAAATAATGCACTAAAATTGATAATAATAATAATAATAATAACAACAATATAATGTTGTAGGTGTAACGTTGACCATCGCAATATCGAATTTATTTTATGTTTGGTCTCTAAACGTAAATAATTAATAAGGTCAAAAATGTTTTTTTTTTTAAATTTGGGGGAGGGAACATTAAACTCCTCTGGCTACATTCTTGGAAGGTGCACTCCATTGCGAGATATGATACAAAGTGTTTAATATGAATATCCCATCATTTTAATAAATATTCTATACAGATAACTTATTTTGTATAGACTATTTTAAATTATAAATATAGTACTGATGCAATATTGCATCAGGCTGTTGAACCATTATTAGTTATAGTTGCGGCAAATTTTTTATCTGTAAGTTTTTATAAAACCTCCTTCATATACATTGGTATTAATAATTCAATGGATAGTCCATTTTACTATACCTACCAAATCGTATCCATAAGACTCGACAGATATGTACAAAAAAGTTTCTCGTGCAAAAAGGAAAATAAAAACATATTTCTATTTTGCATTCCATATTTTTTGAGATTTAAAACCCTCAAATCTTATTATATGTCTTAGCCATAGTTCATGGGTCTTTGATTTGGTCCATAGGTAGTATATTTTATATTAATAACTCAACACTACTGAATACTTCAAGAAAAAAAGCTTTCACAGTATTTTTTAAAAACATTATTAGATTATGAAATGACAACATTATCCACTCATGAGTTAATAGCTGTTGTATGTAAGTATAGAAAATAGTACAGTTTTATAGTGGTTTGAGGATGGCTGATGAAAATTAAGTTACACACACGTAAAACCTTGCACAATTGTGCGGTACACAAGCCGTTAGTCAAATAAAAGCTGATAGTACATAAATTACAATATTATAATTTCATTACACGGACCACTTAAATAATTATCGTAAACGTGGGCACATGGGTGAAGAGAGGGTATGAGAGAGGAAGGGAGATATATATATAGAGAGAGAGAGACAGTTGCAGTGAGAAAGTTAGACAGAGAGTGAGAGAGACATGGTGGGAGAGAGGGAGACAGAGAGAGCTTAAAATATAAAATACAGAATATTATATTACTCTCGGAAAGCGTTCTTGAAAATATTTAAATAACTCCATCTCGTACAAATGGTACAGTATTATAATAATTTTACACGAATAACGTAACAAAAATGTATCCTTGTCGTATCACGAACCTGTGAAGTAGGTATTAATTATTGGTTTACTTTTATTCACACCCTGTATAAGAGTGAATTACTCTATTACACTTTCAAAACTTAACACGAATAATAATCAATATAACCACATTTATTATTGTACTTTATAATTTTATCTTATTATTTATTGAGTGCCGCAGGTTAACGATATGCCATAGTAAAGCAATTACCACAACATCAATTAACAGTTAATTATAAAACAAATAGGCAGGTACGAAGCGAGTAATTTATTTCCACAGATAGTTCATACTCACTTACGAAGTGATTTCGTAATGTAATTAATAATAATTATTAATAACAAGATTATCGATAGCAGCTTATATAAACTGAGAACGATATTAACATATTATTGTATGAGATTGAGTTGGTTATTATAAGATTGATAAGTAATTACCCCGCGTAATAAATATTAAGTATTTTTTTTATTATGAGTTTTTGAAAATTCGGCAACTATGGTGATTAGCATTTTGCAGGGGATTACGGTTGTTTTTAAGTAACACGTTTGTATGTGGAAAGAAGGTTCGTAGTTAAAATCCCAGGGGGTTACCCACCTATGATCACCCATCCAGGATCTACCGACGCCGGATGATAATAGACCGTTCGCAACTGAACCAAACCAAGACGCCACATTAGACCTCGTCATAGTATATTGAAATGTTGACTGATCATAGTTTATCTAAAAGACCAGTTTTATCCTAAGTTATTTATAATAGTTGTTTACGGTATATTTAAAATGTCAAAAAATATGAAATTAATGAAAATATACTATTATGTTATCCATCCGAAAGCATCACGTGAATCATCTTGGAATCATAATTAAACAAATACAATATTATATTATACAAGATGATTCTTACGACGGTTTACACTTATGTTATTTCGAAAAACATTCAAAACTTTTATATTCGAGGAATTCGATTAAAATACACGCAACTGTAACATTTTACATCGCTCTCATTATGTCTGATAAAAAGTTAAAACTGGGTTGCTCAACATTAACGGTGAAAAAACAACAGTAATAAAATATGTAAAGCCAAATGCATCTTAAATTTAAAAAAAAAAGTTTACACTTACTTTTCGAAATAACGAAAGTTCATTTTAAAAAAAATCTCACAGTATCATAACTAAAATTTATTGTCTATGCCATGATTTATTGTAATATTATTACAAGAATACATTGGAAAAATGAAAACTCTCCGTTGATTATGAATATGAGTATAAAAAAAAATAATCTTAGTGTTAATTTATTCATTAATTTTTTAAATGGACGTTATTTTTTTCGTCTGCATAAAACTTAAGAAAATGCATACTTCAAGATTTGCATGGAAATTATACTTTATAATTATATAATTTTACAACTAATAAGATAAATAAATTAAATATGCCTTTCATTTTGGGGAATTTAAAATAAATGTAACATTGATTATTCAAATTATTTATACAAAACCTTAATTATTTGGTAGATTTATAATAAAATATATGGTTCAAACTTCGAAGCTATATAACGATTGTTGAACTGAAAAAAAATACAGAAGTAACTTCAGAGTTTAAATATATATTATTACTTATTTATTTTTTCTATGTTAATGTTTACACGAGTTGGACATTATCATTATTTAATATTTATATTTAAATATTGATTTTTATAAAATGTTTCATATAATTATTTGATAAAATGTTATATTCATACTTAATTTTCACGACCACGAATGGATACAATTAAGCTTATTCCTTTGGTTATAATTATTTATAACACTACTATATTTATATAATACTAGCTGCCCGATCTAACCTCCGGAAGAAATTATTTTTTTATAATTTAATTTAAAAACATAAGTCTATTTTTTGGCTATACAAATAATACAACGATTATAAAATAAAAAAAATTTAAAAAAGAAACAGACATCGTTATTAGTGAATATATGAAAATAATTGGTAATTAGTTTATTATTATTATTATTATTATTATAATGGGGGTTCAAAACCGGTTTCCTTCGTCTCCAAAATCAAGTTAGATTCTTATATATATAGATAGATGAAGGTTACTATATAAAGTATAAAGTCTATAGTCTAAATCTACATATTCATAGAAGATTATGAACTCTGTGAAGAAATTACAAGGTAATACATTAAATATACGAGTAAATGGCATTCAATTAAATGTACTATAAAAAACCAATCAACAGTGTTTTACACTTACATATTTCATTGTATTATAATAAATGATCATCAATATATTAATGACTGGGATGAATCATTGACTCATACTCTTGTTTTTCTACTCACATATTATATATTTCAATCAACAGTAGGTACAACATGTGTCATGGCTATAGTAACGTTACTCATTCATTTTTGAGTGCTTATGCCTAATAATCTGGAAATCTAAAGACTTTCGACATCAGTAATATCGACTGTACGTAAATACTATCATAAAAATAGAGCTTCTAGTTCTAGTAAAGTGTAGTTATTGGCTTTTAAAATCTTAAATATTTATAAGTCAGAATTAAAATTAACAAAGTGGTCGAACAAAAATCCTTGTTTATCGAGTGAAGCTAACACCACTAGGTCAAGTTAAGGTTAATATCAGCTATTTTAGATGTGTAAGAGATCGCAGAATATTTTATACCTGATACATTTATTTAACACAGCGTGATGTTTACTCCAGTTGTAATACTTCATTATTCAAAATAAAAAATAACCGTTTATATTTTTTATATTTAATATTTAAATTTGAAATATATAGTACTTACATTGAATATTATGATATTTCTCTATGATAAGTGTATTGTGTAAATGAAACAAATTACATAAAATAATACAATATATATTGTATGCTTTATTGTCTTGTTTGTGCATATATTATGTCTTAGATATTATTACCTACCTATTGAAATTCAATCAAAATATCTATTGGAATTAAGAGCATGCAGGCGCACTATTTATTTTGACCTTTTGTATGTCTCTATTTTACTCGCCTCTACAGCGTGTCAAATGTTGCATTCAGCAGTACCAATCTAATGTTATTAGCATAAATATTAAAGTGAATTGATCTGTTATAAACCTTAACCTTTTATTATTATCTAGGACACAATAATTAAATACTTTTATCGATATGTATTTAATTTTAAAGCTGCAATCATTATAGTAATACTATTGAAATACTTAACAACTAAATTTAAAATGAAAATATCAAGACGATTTCATGAGATGCCCAACAGAAAAATTGTTTTTCTATTGAGTTTTATAATTGGTAAATTCATTCTAACATTAAAGCCAACAACACAAGAATCATTGAGCTGAATGGAATTTTGATAATTAAGTCAAATAGCCCAATGAATATGTGATTACACCCTTTTTTAACAAAAAGTACGTTTCAACCATGTATTTGCTGTATGTACTATGTATGTGTTAATACACTATATGAAAAAATAACAATAGTTCTATCATATAATTCAAATGTAATATATTTTCTGTAACATTGTATTAATGTTTAGTATAATATTGTCAAGACGTTCAGACGTTCGCGTTACACATACTCACAGAAACGTTTTTCTCGACTCCAGATATTTTAAATGCAAACGGTTCAACTATTACGGTGTGCCTCTCAAGCTCGTAAATTGTCGTACTGAACATACGAGATATTGTGTCTGACAACGGTCGGATTCGTTTTTTTTTTCTGTGGTATGTGTGTTTGAGAGGGAAAGAGCAGTGAGTCGTAACGTTGAACTTTTCCCTCCGAGCAGGTACATCTAAACTTAAATGACCAATGATCGTAACGAAAACTGAGTGGTAATGGGGATGATAAGTGGTCAATAAAGAATTGTTTGTCGGACGCCTTTGATATTTTGTTTGACACCGATATAATAGAGAAATGACAGATCGGATGAGCGTCTCCGATAAATACGTGTTGTCAAACACTATTATGATGTGGACTTAGCGCTAAATGCAATATTTTATTATATATTTATATTCACTTAACAGTTTTCGGACGGACCGAGTAAAGTTTCCAGTTTTTTCTCTCTCGCCGATAGGGTCAAACGGGTTTTTTTCGTTGTCCGCTCAGCGTGACTGATTGACCCTCGTAACGGAGCCGTGGTGAGAAGGAGGATTTTTTCTTTTACTCTATATCTCTCTCTCTCTCTCTATCCCTCTTTCTAAACACGACATGGTTTATATACATACATTCATTTATTTACTGTAATACACACGTGTGTACTGTTTAGTAACAAGAGTATTCGTAATATACGCGTATCGATTAAAGTGCAGGGTACCGCAAACGCCATCAGAGAGTTTTACGAGCGTTGTTCACTTAAAATTTGGAATTTCGTCGAACAATTCGAACAACCAAACAGAGACTACCGTGTGAGATTATGCGGACCGTCGTATCCACGTAGGTGGTTTTAATTAAATTTAACCGACCGAGAAACCGTTTTTGGAGAGATATAATGTTATGGCACAGCGTTTTTATTATTAATAATAATAATATCTAAGACAAATATTTACAATGTCACGTGCACGTGCGTAAAAGAAGAATTCATATTTTATATCACAGGACTTTGTGCTATTAAAACGTTCAACTGGAGTTGATGTCGATTCTTTATAGTAGGTTGTATTCGGCGTTTCATAGAAACGATTCCTGAGATGTTTGTTTTATTCGGAACGTTTTCCCTGCAACCCTCTACATACAACCAAAACAAATCCATTGTCTACATTCGTCCGTTGTCAGTGACTTTTCTTTTACCTAAAACCATAACAAACAAAAGTATATTAAAACAAATAATACTTGTACAGCTTCGCTAGTGATAATCGTAATGATTGTACGAGTATGTACAATACATCATTTTACCACCCTTAAAACTATATATGTTTTCACGTTTATTTATTTATATGCGTAAGTAACAGGGTTAATATTTTATTTATAATTTTTCATTGGATTATATTTTATTCGTAATAATTAATTTTATTCAAATAATTAATTATAAAATAGATAAGAGGACGAAAAAAATTAAAACACCCAGAGATCTAGTACATCCCCTTTTTGTATGGATATTTATCAAAACATATTAATAATACGTTTCATAATATTATTTACACCATACGGCCGTAAATTTTATTGAAAGAGCCATGATCATATATTTGGTAGAAAGATAATACATTTTTACGATCGTGGGTAGGTATGCTATGTAAATAAACTATATAGTAGGTAGGCAGTGCCTACTAGGCACCTACCTATTTTTGTTGATTTTTTAAAACATCGTTACAACGACATTATTATAATATGTTTAACAAACGTGCGTGTTATCAGTGATTTCCTGTTTAGTGGATATGCGATACTACCTACGAAAAAACGTTTTTACCATTAAGTCGAAATTGATTATAGCGTTTCATCAAATACGCAAGCGAGTAACTTCACGAAAGCAACAAAATATATTAGCTCATTAAGCTCAGAAATGTTAAGACTTTTTAACTGTTTACATAATGGTGAATTTTAAAGTCACGTGAGTGTTTACCGACATTTAGTTCAATCTGCATTAGACAACATTTTGTGCCATAAACATTTTATCGTCGTAAACTTATTACGTTCGTCCCGACTCTCAAGAAATATTTGTATTAATAATGTTTAGGAGTGATATTTCAAGCGAAGTGAGTGCCTACACTGAAGAACAATATGGCACATCAAATGTATAGGTAGGTACCTACGTTTATTATTATTTTTTTTATTTATATTTTGGCTTTAATAAAAGCAGGTTTTTACGATTAAATCTGGGCTTTGTACACAAACAAGGAACGAATGGTGTTCGAGCTTTTATGTTACATATAAAAGGAAATAATAATAACGCCAATGAAGTTTCCGGTTGTTTGAAGGATTGGGTTATTATAGGTTTCATGACTGTTTCTAACTGATAACGACAACTATGAAATTATTAGTGTTTTGTGAAAAATACTGCATTGTGTAAAAAAAATGTTTATTAACAACACCAGCGAAACAACATGGTCAACTAAACGTTTGATGTGCATTCACTTCGTGTATTTAACATAGGTAGGTACCTTACCTATGGTAGATTATGATAAATCGAATGTTAACCTCAAATTATATTTTATTTCAGTTCTTACAGAGTACAAAAATGTGCAAAAACCTTATAACTCTAATGATAACTTATTATATACATAATTTATTATGGACAGCAGCGCAATCCACTAGTCTATAGTATCCATAAACATAATAGTATTAATAAGACGTATGTACCTAATATTTAAAGATTTCCGTGCGTTTTCTGTGTTAAAATTACTCAAATTTATCGTTGAATTCAATTTACCTATCGGTTTTATGGAAAACAATACGTGATGTCCATCAAGACGATTTGACCATTTTAACTTATAGATTATGTATTAATATAAGCGTAGGTATCTACTTATTATAATATATTATTAATGCTTTCGGGTGGGTATTATATTATATAGGGTTTGAGTATATCGATTTAATGTTTATTATGATTCTAAAGAAAAGTTTTCCTGCACAGAATTTCTATAGTAGAGTGGTGTATATTATATAGTACCTACCTCCTATATACATCGTAAGGAATTACACGGGGCGGTGAGGGAAATTCTCGTTTAATGACCGCATGGCGTGTTCGGCCGCAGTTAACCAAATTTGGCAGGCCCCACGGAGGTATTTAACGGCTGTTCAACCGAAACCGAACGAAAAACATTGGTCGAGCGCTTGTGTGTGTGTGTGTGTAAAAATGTATTTATCTTCATTTCGTATTACCCCTCAAAACTGTCGTGAGAGGTGCGTGGGGGTACAGTGAACAACGTAGAAAAACAAATCCGAGTTTGGTACACACACATTATATATATATATATATATGTGACCGCCTAGCCGCCGCCTTTGCCGACAGTTGTAGCAAAACAATTTTGGTCGACCGAGCAAGCGCGTTATAAATTGTTCCCCTCGTTAATCATGGATACGCACCGGTCCGATTAAAAACGTATCCTTCGGAGCATAAATTGATACTATATAATAATATGCGTGTGTGTGTATTATACACAATCCTTTTCTTACAGCTGCAGACAATAATATTATTTAATAATACACAAACCATTACAACATAATCTGCCTATGTGTGAGTGTAGGTACAATTTGGTGAAAGACGAGTAAGTGTTCATTAGGTTATTCGGGGTGTGGGTATGTGTACTTTTGTTTTTTTTTTCGTTTAATTTAATCAACAGCTTAGACAGTTCACCCTCCCCACCCCCCGCTAAGACGGCTTGTATTCTGGCAGACCTTCGCAAAAACGCCGGCACTGAGAGCTTGTAATTTCTGAGTATTACACTGCAAGGGTCGCTTTTTCGATCAGCATGCTCGGTATCGGCAAAAAGTCCTATAGAGCTGCTCTGTCAGTGACGTAAATTACAACAGCCGCCAAACCTGATCATAATCATCACATTATAAAAACATTTCAATGACCGGTGATCAGCATGTTTGGTTAAACGGTTTTTAAAAACTAATTGTAAGCTCTCACGTCATTATATTATAAAATAGCATACAAAATTACATTTGACCCACATTATTGTTATAATCGTATTTTATTCGTATTAAGACCATATTATTATTATTATTTTTTTTTTTTTGGTTAAATACATAATATACATTTATGCTTGATATGACTGAGGACCTATTATAGATACATTTAGCTGCAGTAAATGATGCGTTTAAAATGAGTAGTAAAAAATAAAAATAAATTATTTTTGCAAAGAAAAGCGGAATAATTATAAACGACTATGATACAAAATATACAACGAAATTATACTACACGACGTAGACAAAGACACTGTGGTAGATTTAATATTGTTATGTTATACAAATGATGCACTATTGTACGCAATATTGTCTAAAGTCATACCTATTGCATTATTATAAGAGGCTTAACTTTTGATCTGGACTAATTTATTTTGTAATTCATTTCAATTTTTTTTATTTTTTTTAACTTTTTTCATTCAAACCCGCTGGAGTCGCAGTAAAATAATCCTGATTGTCGGAACGATATTACTTAGGTAAATTGCAATTGTGCAATTATTCTAAAACTATACTCGTGTACAGGTTCCAAAGTTTTACCACAATTAATGCAAATATTATTCATTATAAAAGTACAGCTGCTGTGTCATTACTTATTTGAAATGTACCGATACCATTTTCAGTGCGATGAAAACACTGTTTTTTAAATTATTATTCATACAGTGTACAATTGTCGAATAACATAATATTATAACAGAGTATATAACACTATATAATCGTAAAAATATTATATTTTTTGGTGCATAGCATCATTCGGTGTATAGCTTAAATAAAATATTTTATAGTCTATTATACATTTAGAGTGCCTATAAGTACCCAAATACTTCCAAGAACCGTTAGACACTTACAATATAGTGCTAAATTTATTGCGAAAAACAAGTTTATGTATTTTTAAGATTGTTGACATATGGTTATAGGTTTTTTGCCAATGTTTTTGTAAGTTTATTAGTTAGAGTACAAATTTACATCCTTCAAAAGTCGTAATAAATAATAAAAATAAAAGGTATCAAAAAAATAAGGTTTTTTTTTATATCAATTCAAAGAATGTAAGTGATTTCCAAATACATCATATACTTAAATAGATTTTTTCGTTTCACACTATTATATAGATATTTAGAAATTATTTCAAAATAACTACCAAGACGAATTAATTACCCGTACATGAGCTAGGATGCTTATGTTGGTGGTGGTGGTGGGGGGGGGGGTATTATTGTAAATATATTTACATGTCATTTAGTATTTAGTATCACTTCTAAAATAATTCTACTGATGTGGTATACATACACACACACACACTTATATCATTTAAGCATACATTTATACATAGCATATTATTAAATTTTGTATTATAAACTTAAACATTTAAGAAAAAGTCAAAACGTTAATACTGTTATAATTACCATAATGGTGCAATAAGTCTATGCATTTATATGCTATACACAGGCATATTTATATAGGGGTTAACCTTTGAATGCTAAATAATTAAAATAAATAAATCAATATTATAGTCGTTGCATAGATTATTTTCATAATAATTATAAATGCATAATACTGTGGGTTTCCAATATTATAAGTGCACTACTCGTAGAACAAAAAAACTCGAATATAATATTGCTGGGGAGTTATTTATAACGTGTTTGAAGTACCTACTTTTGATCGGAAAATAATTAGATTTTTGACAAGCTATTAAAAAAAGTTCCGATTCAATTGAATGTGCAGAAAGTCAATCACACTTTGGGAGAACTCGCGATAATTTTCATCGTTACCAGAAATAAACATAAACCATTAACACAAAATAAGGTTATGTTAAATTCCTACAAGAACTCGAAAACAAAAATCGTTTGGTCTCTAACTCAAGAAAACCGTAATTTATAACGACATAGTTGCAGATGATCAGAGTCGTGTACATAATAATTTACTCTACTCCTGCCCTATAAATATATATCCTTCACCAGTTTGTGACGTATTTATGAACATTTTAATCAATCACACACGATGATCAACTCCCTGAAAGCGCTGGCACGCAAAATCTTCAATAATCCATTTTCACTAGAACGAGTGCTACGAAGAAAATATTGAAACAATTTATGGTGTATACACTATACATATTATTTAGGTATACATTTTTTCACATACCAAACTTAATCCAAAAACTGTTTTTACTTTTCATTTATTTTTAAAAGTATACATAGCTAATAACCACTGATGTCAAAGCCTTAACAATAAATAACATAACAAAATCAATATAAAAACATCATTATTATAGTTATACGTAAAAACACGGCAGTTCGTAAAATACAAATACCAATAGCTTAAGTCACCTACAGTCATAAAATTATAATCACATAGTCTTATGGAGCATATTTTAGGTAGCTATATTAGTAACATGAAGATGATTTCGGCTCAGCATTTGTTTTCTCTCTCAGACTAACAAGCAAATTTGATACAACTCGTTCAATTAAAATCATTCTTTATGATTTTTGTGTCGCCTTAAAGTACAATTACTTATGACATAAATTATAGAGGATTATATTTTTAATATTTTCGGTTTTACATTTTATTATTAGTAGATTTTGTATTCGATTCTCAAAACAAATAATACAAATTGTAAATTTAAATTATGTTTAAATTGTCTTGAGACAATATTTGGACAAATGGAAAAAAAAATGATTCTGAGTTAATGTGTTTTGTGTACGTCGCGCGTGGGTGCCAGAGAGAAAAAACAAACACTGACACCCTCTAAAGGTTGTTAAAGCACTGATCCAAATTTCCAGGAAATAGATTCATTAAAACTTGAGAGTATTATTAATAAAAACCACTTGTTAAATAATATAATCTAACATCTATATTTTATACCACAGCATTTATGAAACTTAAACTATTTGACTAAGTACTTGGGTGGTGATTTAAAAATCGAGAGATGATTGTAGATAAACTAAACTAACATAGCAAAATCTAAATCTGAGGCGTTTTGGTTAACATTACGGTTTAAAAACTACCGTATTTGATCACCATAATTACCTATATTTGAATAAGTGAAATAAAGAAGTGAATATTTTCGAGTTGAAGATGTTTTCAATTTGTTTTTTATGTACTTTTCTAAATTAATGTGTAATGAAAAAGTAAAAATAGTATTATTATTAGTTTTAAGTACACATAATGATTCTCAAATGTTTGGCATATGTGGCACAAATACACAAGCTATTCACAAGATTTTTGGTTGGGATCTTTTTTTTAAAAATAAGGCTAATACGCTCTCCACTACTTCACACTTACGTTCATCAATAATATTACTTTGATAACTTTCAGCTTTCAATTTATTTTAGCAAATATAGGCACTCGAAAAACATAACATCAAAGTGATTTATTTTTTAATCTTTATAGATAGCTACCTAATAATTGTCACACATTATAACTTATTATTTAATATCAATAAGTATATATTTTTATCAAAAAATAATTTGTTAAGCTTTTGAATTAATGATGGGCGGGTGACCCAATCAAAAGTGTTCGCAACCAAAAAGGTCAAGAAACGCTTGCGGCTGATGTATATCAAACTATGAAAAAACCTATTATATTAATATTATGATGTTCTACAACAATATCGTAAGCATGTTTTCTGACGTTTGGTGAAAACACTCTACAACGAATTAATCTGTGCGATGTCATATTATCTTCATGACGGAAGCTACTATTAATAAACATTGTTGGATCGCACGGTACTGCAGGTGGTCGAAAGAACCCAACTCACCGAGCACCCTCAGATCCCCTGCGAGTCGGGACACTTCAGGGTAACCGGTTACCCATATAAATATTATACATGGCCGTAGATTGTCGGTCGCCAACAGCCAGCTAGATAACTGTTGTAGAGGTACGAACACACGCGCTGCAGCGCACAACGACACGGCCAGGTCGGGTATAATCCTGCACGTAATTCCCAAACGGTCCCTCCACTGTCTGCTGCATATTGTACGATACGATATCATAATATAATACTGTCGTCGACGGTGTAAAACGGCGTGTGGAAAAGGTCTCACGTAATCCGCCCGTCGGCCGAGCAAGTGAGTGCGAGCGTAGGTCGTATCCACACGTCATGACGACGTGCCTTCCGGTCGCCGCATACCTAATCCTTAAACTACTTACACGTCGTCACCGCCATCGCCGTCGTAAATGTGTATTTCAATTATATAATACTGTTATTGGAGCAACTAGAGACGAAAATAATAATAATAATAATGTGTAGTGGGTGTAGTGGGTGCTGAAACTACATGCGCGCACATATAAATACCTACGCATAACCGTGATAATGGGTTCAACACGACTGCGTGCGGCGAGTGCCATCACGGCGGTACCGTTTTCATAATATATAAAATATTTTACATAAGTACGTCGATTTTTATTTCAGGCAATATTGCCAATTTTTTCGAATTATATATTCACAGAGATTATCTCGCAGAGATGCGAGTTGAAACGATGAAAAAAATATAAGAAATTACCGAAATTACCGAAGTATATTTCAATGGAAAAAAACACTTGATAATTAATTACGACGTGGCAGTAATGAAGTGTTTGTGATAAGACGCAATATGTATATACACTTGTGCACAGGTGCCTCGGCGATAGAACAACAAAAATGCTCTGCTGGCTGAACTTATTATTAAAACCTCGAGCCCTATCTAATTCCCTAACTTTTCTTACAACAAACACTCATCAATAACGGAAAGGATTACATTAAGATGATTCTATATTATAAAGACCAAACCAAATCTACTCAGCAACCAGTTTCTTGGTAAAAATCCTCGAGTCACACCACCCACGCCAGTATGCACTTATTGACATGTTTTTACCTTTCAAACAAATGCTTTCAAACGTGTATGTCTAATATATTATGTCATTCGAACATCCAAAGTGCATGGTCACATGATTATTAGCTGTCTTATACTATTAACCATAACACATACTATATTTTTAATTATGTCTTCCACACAAAACTTAACCTTACTCGTTATAAATTCATCCTTAAAATATAAAACAAAATATTGATTATTATCGTCAAACCTTTCGAATCTATATTAATTATAGTATGATTATGTAGATCATAGGTACTAATCTACGATAGATATAGCTTTGAGTGCTTTATAAATTATATTACGTTCGAATAGGATTATGTGTCTGTAAAAAGTCCTATATCATGATGTTAGGTTAATGAGTGGAAGTAATATTTTATAAAAGCTAAAATCAATGGTATTATATAAACTAATAGATGGTATAAGTAAGTTAAGTCTCATTAATATTACAATATTTATATCATATTTCGAATTATAATCACGATGGCGATCAAAGAAGTTAACTCACATAAACGATGAACGAATAACTTTAATATTATAAATAAAAAAATGTACAGTAGAAATATGCATACCTTTCTATAACTTACTATTATGTAGTTCAAAGAGAGAATACATACATAATACAAGTCAGATTACATCTTACATGGGTATTATATATATATAATATACAGGTTAGGTGATGCTATGAACATCGAACACTATCCCAAAAGGACATCATCTCCAAGTACACACCATCATTAACAGGGCAACACTCGATGGGTGAATCGTGAATGTAAAGTGAACCAACACTGATATAACTACTCGTATTATAATGGTCAAGTACAGATATAATCAGATATAGAATATAATACATTTGTAGCAGAATAATTTTACACACATTTGTTCCCTTTAAAACCAAAATATAACCGTATTACACGACCTCCGATGAAACCAGGACACGTGATCACATAATATACACAATACACATTACACGTCCATGATGCATAGTCCCTCATATCGTATTACATGAGCATACGCTAATTTATTGACACTTGTCACGTCAGTAGCAGCTGGTATTTCTGTCTTAAAGGATCTTAGCAGTCCGCGACATCCCTTCACGTACTCGGACGAGTCGTCGACTTCCCGAATACACCATGGCTTATTTCTTTATTATATTGTGGCAACATACAACGATAACAATCGTACGAGTTAACTCGCGTAAACAGTGTTCTAATTATAACTTCGATGTCATATAAAAATAATGAAGGATAAAAGTACATAATATCCATAATAACTAACTAGTTCACTAAGTGAACATGTAAATTAATAGTACGAGTCGAATCACATCACACATATTATTATCTATACAAGTCTCAGTGACTTCGAGCATCAAACACTACCCCAAAAAGATATCTTCACGTGCACGCCATCATTGCAACAAAACAACATTCACTATGAGTACAAGAAAAGTGAATCAATACTGATATAAATTCCAAGTACACATAATAGATATACCTAGGACAATAAACCTAATACAGTAGTAGAATAATCTTACACACATGCTCCCTATAAAACCATAATATGAACTATTACGCGACCTTCGGTGACGCCAGGACGAGTGAACACAATATAATATATACACACATATCCATAGTCCTTAGCGTCATATTGCATGAACATATTACGCTAATTTATTAACACGTGCAACGTAGTAGCAGGGTTCGTCGGAGCATTTCTGTCGTAAATGATCTAAGCAGTTGCTTTTAACAATGCGTCCTTTCACGTATTCGGACGAGTCATCGACCTCTCGTATACAAAATGTCTGCAATTATTTCTCTACTTTATTGTGATTTGTTATCACAGTAAAAATCATTAATGTTAACTAGCATAAAATATTGTGTTCAAAATAAAACATCAATATTATACAAAAAAAGTGCGTGTTGTGAGTAAGAGTGGATGAAGTGCAACTTTTTTCAAAGTCATTCAACCAATATTATATTAGGTTTGTATTTGAATAAAATAAAAAATAACATTTTCAATTGAAATTAATTTATTACCATTTATTTATTATACAAATAAAAAATAAAGGGGAATGTAAAATTATCAGATTTGTTGTATGAACAACTATGGCAGTACGATTGTTTGATATTAGTTGAATATTTTATACATTTTTTATGGACATCGTCGATCTTTAAATAATTTTGGGATATTTTTTTTGAGCGAGCTACAGTTTTACTTTTTTTTTGTCTTCCAATCATATTTAAAAAATAATCAATTTCACCCTTAAGACATATTACATTTTTTTAAATGACAAAAACCATATAATTCGAACTTATTACTATATATGACTATAATAATACATTTAAACACATTCGAACATAATATTTATTACTCAGTTGTGTCATATATTAAGTGTACCTTTGTTACTCAATTATACTCGATCTTGTTCCCGAAAATGTAAATCATACAGAATCGTGGTTTCTATCCGTAATAATTAGAGAGCCGTTTTTCTATTCATATAGTAGAAATTGCACGTGTGTTCGTGTTTAAAATGTTTAAATTACACGTTAGTATAATGCGAACCAAGTACAAATTATTCCTGAGGATCATTTAACTAGGGAGATAATAATTATGAGCCTTTGCCTAAAAATATCTAACAAACCTATACAGGCACACATTGCTTCAGAAAACCACTATACTTTTAGGAGCCATGGACATTTGCATTAACTTGGTGTCGTTTTTAGACACCATTATACCTTTTAATAAAGATTCAAGAAAATGTAATTGTTTCACAACAATTTCCCGCTAAGTACCTACCTACCAAAAAACTCGAATGATTTCTGTTACATGTGCACCACTAAGTTTACGAACTTGTTTAATTATTCAAATGTATACAGATTTGTTATCATGTTCATTCACGTATACATACGTCATACAATTATAACAAAACATAGGTTAAGACTTAAGTATACCGTATACCAGTAAGTATTACAAGTATTCACAATTTACAACATAACCATTTACACATTTCAGGTCTAAAGGCAACAAAGCAAATTAATTAAATAGAAAATGGAGAAATTCTTTGTATGGCACCCTCTATTACAAAATTCAAATTAAACCCACATTTATTTTATGTATGTGTAGGAAATTACTATGACTCACACGGATAAAAAAATAGCCATCATTATCACCAATGTTAATGCCATTACAACAATATAAATTTAATAAATTTAATTTGAAATAATACAAATATGTAACAACAAGCATAAAAAATGTTGATAACCATATATGGAATTAACCTTTAACATTATTAAATTCTGAATACCATTAACAACCGAAATTTTTTTAGTATCGATAGCTATCCAATATAATATTGTTGTATTCACACTTAGACTAGGGTGCACTTTCAAAATATTCTATTAATTCTGCATATGCATGCACCTAAGAAAGTATTTTTGATGTAATAGAATATTTAGAGCTCCTTTGTAAGAATCGATTGCGGTTTACAAATATGTATAACATGAATAACAAATTCAATAATTTAAATGTTATATAAGTAATATATGTATTTTTTTATATTATATTTTAATATATTCCTATTCGTATTGCTCCTGTTCAACGGCGTACACCCGCAATGCAGCGGAATCATCAAAAGTACACCATATATTGTTATATGTGTACACACATGTTACTGTATATGAACAAAATGGAAATTCATGAAACTGACGATTGAAGCAAACATGGAAATTTATATTGTCTAGACACGTGTGAATAATTTGAGTGCAAAACATAATTTGAACGAAACCCGTTCAATGAATTTCAAATTTTAAATATCTATATACGCATATAATGATTGAATAAAATATCATATAACAGTTATAGATACACACCTACAACTGGCCACTAAATATAATATTATTTTGATATGTATTTTGCTTTACTATATTCCAACCTAAGAAATTGTTGTCTGTTACATTCATTTAGGTATTCAACAATATGAGGCTATACGTTATCACAGCAACTTATAATATTAGAAGTTGTATAGTGATGATAAGTATCTACTGCCGAAGACACTTCTCGTAGTACAATTGATGCAATAGCTATGTTGTGAATTATGTACTTCTATATTATAGTATGTACTACATACTTGAAAAAAAATTAAGAGAAACACTCGGTAATTACCTACCTTGAAACTAAATAAGTTTCGATCAGGACCATCTGAAGGTCTGAGCAATCCTGGATAAGTCAAATAAACATAAATAGCCGTGACGCGGGTATTTTCGTACAAAATGTTGAAAAAAGTATACGAAATCGTATATACTATTATAATACAGGTAGGTGGTTCTACGGTGTTCAATACAGGAATATTATAATAATGCGTTTCGATTTAAATCGAAGGATGTTTCATTGGAGTGAAAAAATAATCGAATATACCTACAACCGTACACCGGCCGAACAAAATATATAATAATATGCACATATTTTGTATAATTTATAATGGATGATAATATTATATAGGTGATATAGATGACGAGATGTAGAATGAGAATTATTCCACTCTTTAATAGCCATAATTTCGTAACAGGTACAACACCACATAACAACATAAGGTACATACATGGTATTATTATATAATATAGATTCGATTTCCGTTCATTTCATAAATATTTTTTGAACACATTATTTCAATAATAACAATAATAATAATGACGCAGTGGAACGAATATTATAATAATATTATTTATATGTGTACACTTACCCCGCACTTGTTTCATATTAATGTATCGAGGATAAGAAAAAAAAAAAGAAGAACGAACCCTCTGGCGTAACAGTAATGCAATGCACGGAAATCGACAAAAGTGTCCACGTTCGTCGGACAAAACATTCGTCTGGTGCACATCGCTGTCGTCTCCGCTGTGGGACCTATCTCCTACACTGTCGCAAGAGATGAATCCACCGCAAAAGCGTAAAATAAAATGTGACGTTAAAATAGAATATACTAGAAGGTTGTTTATTAAGGGAGCTCGAACAACGATCGAACATCGCGCGCATGCGTTTTATAAAAATCTATAAGCACATGATAACAGTATAATGTTATCATGGTGAACTTAGATTCACTGTTTTACAATTATTATTTTATGTAGTTTATCATAAGAGCAATCATTATACATCACCTGCTTGAATAGTTTATTAGAAACTGCACTCCCCCGATTTAGAATAAAACGATTTTAATAAAATTATAATCGATTATTGTTGATACAACTACAAAAATCCGTGCAAAAAAAAATATTACTTGATCATTGCGGTTTTATCATACCTTCTTAATATTATTGTATTTATTTAGTTTTTTTTTTCGTTTTAGAATTTTTTTAATTGAAAACAAATTTAAAATAATATAATTAGGTACACACCAGTAATTCGAAAACCGACTTTCCCGTCTTGCAGCCATTCTAGTGGTCCTCTTTTGTCTATAAATAACATTATTAAAGCTGCAAGTCCAATTATGACACACCGTTGTTATTGATGAATCCACCGAAAAAAATTAGGTACATGATAATAATATTATAATATTATTGCCATGCGTTCACAGTTTTATCATAATTTGTTGCTCTTTATGAATATCATTAATATGCCTACAATATTGATTGATCAACAGCGAGACTACTCTATAGTAGGGTCGATTTAAAATAAAACGTTCCTATCAATTATTGTTAATTCAACAGCAAAAATCGGTTAAAAAAAAATACTACACGTGCATTGTGGTTTTATTATACATAACATTATTATTTTATTTTTTTTATTTTTTTGTGGTATCTCTACGTGGGAGGTGAACTGTTTGCACTTTTTCCCGTATAGCACCTAACCGTTGACTGAAAAACAAAAATCAAAATACGTCACAAAAAATATTTGACGTGCCCCGTACACCAGTAATTCCACAAACCGATTTGACTAGCCTGCAGTCGTTCTAGTGGTCTACTTCGGCCCATAAATGAGGTTATAAAACTACAAAGGTAGACTTTAGTCTTAGGAGATGAATACATCGGCAAAATGTATATAAAATCATAGATTTTGGAAATAAAATAAATGTGAAAGTTGTATAATATTATCGGGTATCAGGAGCTTGGTCAGGGATTTATCAAAATGGGTACATAATTACATATATATATATATTAATATTATAATCGTGCGTTTGGATTTGCGATTTTATAATAATTTGATATCGTTTATTAAGAGCAATAATACACTAATAATTGATTCGAAAACAGTGAGAATACTAGGTTCCCATTTAGTATAAAACGGTCCGATCGATTATTGTTAACACAACGACTACAATTGCGGTGTAAAAAATGTTCCTCGTTTATCGTGGTTTTATTGTACATAATAATATTACTATTATATAAAACAAACAATTTAATAATATCATTCCATTTCGATAATATTATTATTATTACGTATTGTCCCGGCTATTATAATAAAGGCGGTCGTATTGTCGGGTCACGGTAAATAATAATGGTACCATGTTGGATTAAAACACTTTTTGCATGATGATAATAATAATAATAATAATATCATAATACAGTTTCGATGTATTATTGTGTTTACACTCGCACAGTATCTATTACACTTTATTGATGGCCAGTGTGTAATAAAATGTTACCGGTTCGATGGTTCGCTTAATTTGTTTAAAGCCATTAATATTATGTAGGTACCAATCGATTAATTTAAAAACGTTTTTTTTTTTTTTTTAAATTCATTACTTTATTGCATTTGAAATGGTTATTGAGTACCTATCGTTAAGGAAAACTGATCGGAAGTGCTATACAAAACATTGTGTGCATGTTAGAAAAAACAAATGAATAGAATGGCACTTTTCCAAACAATATTATGATGACGGGTATCCACTGTTAAAATAATCGTCCTGAACCTGAGCAATATGATATTATTATTGTTTTGTATCATGACCGTGGATTACAATTTCGTGGGGAAAAAATGAAGTAATACACTTCAAAACGGGACCATATACTCACTTGATAACAAATTTGAATTCTATCTACGAGGAAAAAATGTTGCAAATATCAAAAAGGTTATTTATTAATAAACATATATATATATATATTTTAGTTTTCTTTGACTACAAAAAAAAAACATCAATAACAATTCTTAGCTGTATATTATAGTATATCCTGCAAACAGTGAGAACCCGTCTCGTTTTTCCATTGCTATATAGTGGCATAACACAGTTAGCATCAAACGAACCATAAGATTTAATTTTTGTTATTATTATTCTCAGGTATTTCTGCTAACGACGTTTGTCGTTTTTTGGATTCATATTCTACAATTGTCGAGCGGATTGTTTTTAATCTAAAAATATATCTTTAGAGAAAAATAAAAAAGTCGAGAAACAGAACACGCGGCCACGATGGCTCATAAAACACGACAAAATATGAAAAGAAAAGCAATAAAATTACTAGGTCGGTCCGGGTTTTTACGTGATGCAAAATAGGGTGGGACGAAACGAAAAGAACAAGTATCGTAGTACCACTGCACCGGTACGTGCTGCTAATATAGGAGTCAAACTGTCAAGAGATATATATTTGTCCCTTGACAATTAAACGCATCCAACGATTCAACTCTCGGTTGATTTTTTTTCACAGAATTGAAGGTTAGGTAGTGTAAACTTTGATGAATATTTTCCTTTAAGATTTATTTTGTTTCGAAAGCAAAATAATTTACGTGAATTATTTGATCACTATTTGCAGCAGAATAGTGAAAAGCATATAAATTATTATATATTTTATTTTTACCATAGAACTGGGACTGTATAGCACTAAACATTATTTTTCAATTTATTAGTATTTGTTTTTATAATGCCGGTCTGTATGTCTTTGATTCAAAAAATATCATTGCTGTAATTATATTCTATTTTGCATTTCTAAAGTCTCACTCATTCGATTTACATATATTTAGTCGTAAAGTATTATTGTTTATTGAAACATAAAGATAAGAATATGTATATGTATACAGAATAAATAAAAGAATATGTAGTTTGGTCAAACAGCTGCTGAAATCTGTTGAAAATAATTTATTTATATTTATTATATTTAAGTCTACACAAGAGAATTAATGAACAAGCTAAAAAAATTAAACCAAGTTGTCAGTGTATATTTATAAAAATGCACCAAGCGGTATTTTGTCTCGTTGCTCGTGTACAGTCCTATACAATTATTTTACTAAATTGGTAGAGTTAAGTTTATTGAAATCTCGTCTCGAGTCAATATTTGCTTTTCACTTCTGTAATTGTATTGACCCAAACAAAGTTTATAATAACTTTTTAGTTTTACAATATTGTATTACACATCATTTTTATTCTTTAAAATTGTATGTTTTTTGTAAAGAATTTATTTGAAACATAGATATTGTGATCAATGATTTTATCATATTGCTTTAAGAACTTTGGTTCACAATAAAAAAAATGTTAATCTATAATGAAATTTAATTTTTGATTGCATGAATAATTGTCGTTTACAATTGTCAATGATCATTAGCTAGGCTAACCATAACGGCCGAGTTATATTTGAGATTAAGTTAACTCGCAATCAGCGTTATCATAATCTATACACGCCAAATTCAAATTAGCTGAACTTTGGATAAACATTTATTTCGTATTTAGGTCAGTTTTTCTTTGTTATTTTTACCTTGACTTACACGCCTTCTTGGACAATATTTAGAAAATCGGTTTCAGTGTGAACGTAATTCTAAATGTAAAATATTGAATTGATGACATATTATTATTAAAAAATAAAACATACAACTCGTACATACATTGATGGTAACTTAACTACCAAAATATAACACATGCGAATGCATGGTTGATGAAAAAGTTCAATACACGACTATTATATATTTATATATAGTATTCAAAATATTAGTTATCTATGATAGCTGGCATAATCATAATTTAAAACATTTAAATTTAAATTTTAAAACCAAGCCGGTATATCAGCAAAATACACGTACGCAAAATTTATAAATCCAAAAAAAGACCGTTTACTTACATACAAATAATTGTTTATGATTAGTAATAGGTACATAACTTAAGACAAGGAGATTGTTACAAGTTATAATGTTAAGCATTCGAAAATATTAATATTTTTCAAATATTCATACTATACAAAATCAATGTTTATATATCTAACATCTAATAATGATTACCAACCGCAAAACCCATGGTATACTTTTTTATAAATAATAATAAATATTTTATACATTATTATATTTAATCAGATCATGTCTTAATGCGCAATATTGCAGGTTGTAGTAAACAATGATTTAATTTTGAACTCATTCTTTCTTACTCATTGGAAAAGAAAATTGTTGAGTTCAGTGTGAGTTTACAATAAATCAATGGAAAATGTGGAAAACAATAAGGAATCAAGAATCAATAATATTATAAAATTACGAATTAAAAGTGAGTAAGTTTACTCGAAATTAGATAGAAAAAAGAACTATGATTTTTTTGAGGTACTTTCTCTCTCTTATAAAAATTAATGAGATTTCATTCGCGCTGAAAATATGAACTGTTTGACAAAATATTAATTTGATGTTCAGTATCTATATAGGACAACTAAGACCGGCATTTTAAATAAATTTAATTACGATCCTGCACTGTGGCTTAAGCATCAGTATTCAGTACATCAATAACATTGGTCTAATGCATACAGATGGATAACATTAAAAAGAGCTGAAACTTTATTGATCCTGACGTGTTCATTATGGCTGCACCAATGGCCGCCGCCATGCCGAGTTACTGTTGTCGGAAATATTAAATTGGCTGCCCAAAGAAAGGGTATTTTCTTATTTTATGTTGTATTATTATTGTGAATAATTCAACGCCGCCTGAAAGCCATGGCTCGTATGATAATTTTTCTTCCTTTCATACGAAACCAAATTAAATTACGAGAGCGACTTACTAGAAAAGGGGTGAGTGAAACAGCAGCACATGCTCGGTGTGTTAGAAAAGAGGCAAGGGCGAGGAAATAAAGGACAAGGAAAGTTTTCAGCGTAGGAGCAAAATATCATATTTATCGTTGCAGGTACAATCCTCTCCCACAACCCCGCAGTACAAAGACTCGGAATTTCATCGAAGCTTCGGAGAAAACGCGTTTGAAATTTTCTTTGGTACAATGCACTCGAATATATTTCTTTGCCGATTATGTCATCAGCTTGCAAATGTAAAGAAGACTTTATGACGCGGATTTGTATAGTGCACAGGTTACCTCGTTAAGTTGGTCGAGTACTCTTAAAAATATGTTTATACAATATGTACAATACTCATATATATTGTATATTTATATTTAAAAAAAATAATGATAAAAGTTGTGATACTATTGTCGCAAGTGGGATCTAACAATAATAAATCCTCACTTCCACCATGGCCAAACCATAGCCAAGTGCATTTCCTCAAAAACCTCATTAATGTAATTTATCCCGTTTTATAAATATTATTATTATTATTATTATTTTACCTCAGACCCTTTTTGTATTTACACATGGGTAGGTACACCGTACACGTCAAAATTATTAATTTTAAATTAAAATCCAGTGCTTTATAATTGTGTTTACCCACCTCATTATTCAATATTTCAATTGACTTTTGATTTTATTGAAGTATATTTCACAACCTATCACAAAAATAATTGTCGATTTTAAATACCTATAAAATTTAAATTTAAAGCATAAGCTTAATGAATTAGATAGGTATTGAATAATAATTTGATTCGAACTATTTTATTTAAAACAAAATATGTAATATTAATTAAAATAAATTATACACTTTATCAAAAGTAAATATAAATATACTATAAGTATCATTGTAATCTGAAGTTAAATATATACATTAATAAGAACTACATATTATACTTTCTTTTTTATAAATTCATTGTTAAGTTCAAAAAATGGGAAATATAATAAAGTCAATAATACCAGAATATAATATTATATTCATTTATTTTATTTCATATTTCAATTGTTTTACACAAATATTTTCAATTAAAAGTCGTGGTTGTAATATTAATATTAAAATGCGTCTTCACAAAAATATCAAGAAATATATGGTTTGATTATTACAGGGACATAAAATACCTTATGTGAAGTCAAGAAAATCATTTTTTAAGATATCTAAAGAACTTTCAGAAATGCCCCCACAAAGTAAGGTATCCAAGTGGAAAATACAATTAACGGACGTGGTTAGTAAAAATTAGATAAAACCATCAAATAAATTACATCCTGGCAACAAACTTTAAAAAAATTTAACGTATTTGCTAAATGAATACATCGTACATATTATAATAAAAATAGTGGACTATAGAAAAACGTGCTTCATACTGAGTAGGGTTAGGTACGTATTTATAAACATTAAAAAATTAAGTTAAAAATTAAAAATGTCACAGATAATGTGGTAAATGTAGTTTTATTATTTTTAAATTTTATTTTATATTTTAAAATTGCGGACTATTATTTGTATTGTTTTCTGCAATGCGTCAATCAAACACAAAAAATAAAACAAACCTTAATCAAGTTACTAAAGTTCGATGTCAAATGAAATATACCAAACTACCACAGTCATGGATATTAATTATTGGTTACTAATAATAATAACTTTGTTATTTAAAAGAATGAGTGAAACAACTTTATAAACTTAACGAAGAACTTATCAGCTTCAAAACTAAAAAAATTAAAAATCAAAAAAAAATCCGTAGTTTGTTATAACTAGGGTAAGGATTAATATACATTGGTATAATGTTATTTTTGCAGCGTCCTTTTTCAAATTCGGTTATTACTGCCCTGCAGTGTCCTCGAATCGCTTCATATTGATACAAATTATATATTTTCGTTTTGTATATATTTGCATAATATTTGAAGTATAATGCATATTATTATTGCATATATTAACTATAAACACGAAAAATGAATATTTTATGGCATATTAAAACAAAATTGGTGTAAAAAGCTAGTTGCCACGTCATATTATTACTCTCTTAATTTTAATTTCATTAACTCCGTGATTTTGTCTTTGGCAAAAATAATTGAAAAATATATTTAAAATACTATGGATTTATTTAAAAGTAAAACCAACCAAAACGATTTAGGTTTTGCAGAAAAAGTAACTTATTTCAATCTATTTTAATAAAATTGCTTCTCTTTCACTTAAAATAGTTTGGAAACTATTGACAAATTCACTGTATATTTTTATTTTTATTTTTTATTACATATTGTACCATATTTTTATCTTAACAAAACTACATAAATAATGTACTATTTTGTACTATTTAGTATTCTATATTAAAAATCTTAGCTCTAGCTATAACAATGCTAAACTTAACATTAACAAGTGCACTGTTATATTATTAAAATATTTAAAATGTACAAAAAATATTATAAGAAAACAGTTTAGTACATTACCTATTTATATTTTTTCTCTGTGTTTATATTATGAAGGACTCACCGTACTAATCACAATTGGTACTTAGAAATATATCATTCTTGTAAAAAATACATTCATTCTATTTTTGGATTACCACGTGTTTTAATAAATGAGTAACAAGGTCAGCAATTAGAATACGTATTCAAATATTTACTAAAAAATATATCATTCAGAATATAATATAATATTCAAATTATTGAAAAAGCATTAAAATGAATAGAGAAATTCGAAAAAAAAGTCAGAATCTAAATGACAAAAAGCCAAACAATTCAAAAGATTATTTTTAATATAAACAATAATAATATTATGTTATAATTTTAAGCGGTCGAAGATGGACAAATGTGATAAGCCAAATAGTTTGTCATAGGTACTTAATTTGCTAGTCTCGTTCTATTTGTATGTATATTCTATATAGGGATAGATCATTGTTTTGGTCGTAGTATGATTTATGGTCAATCTCGAGGAGCGTGCACTGTACAGTATTATATACAGAACGTGGATTGAAAAAACGAGAGAAAAGTAGCTGACATTTACAACTGTAGTACATTATCTGTGCGTCCGTTGAGTACAACACAATGGTTTCCGTGTAGTTGATAACGTTTTCTAGTTTTTACAATGAAAAGATCATTTTCCAAAAGACGGATATGGACGAATTTAATTTTTACAAACGATAAACTGTTGCGGCTTAATGCGTTCGGGAGACAAAAGCTCAGAGCCGGCCGCATAATCCCGAAATGTAATTACGAGCTTAATAATAATAATAATAATAATATGTGTTATCGCGCTGGGTAAAAAGACATTGCACAACAATTGTCACGATTAAGATAACAATAGGTATAACTGGAAATTATATTTTTGTAATGAGGCTTTTGCGCTCTCGTTGTTTTTCGCGACTGTTTTAAATATTTAACAACATTCGACAAAATAACCCCAACGAACCCGCGACTTACCCGACCATAATAAACGGATATCTTTTCGCCTATAAACTGGTATCGTACCCCATAGTATCGTATAAATACATACTGTACATATTATACCTACTCTTTATGTACCCATTATAGTTACTACTCGAGTATTCCCAGACATAGGTACCTATAATAGTTGAATCTATATTATTAAAATCGTATAGGCCATGTTCACTGTTGTACATTAGTACATTACGGCTGTACTTACTTATACATTTATTAGTACATTATAATAAAACATCACGTGCGTAGGCGGTGAAATACCTCGACCCGGTGTATTCCATTTTCACGTCGAAACCAAAATACTATATCATAATATACAGGGTGATTCACCCAAACATACTCACCCCATTGTTCCTCTTAAATAATACAGTTTTCAAAATATGATTTTCGGAATTTTTAAATACTTATATTATATTATATAATTTGAGACTCATTTTCCGATTCATGAGTTTTTTTGTTTCTGATTTCAAATGACGACCCCTCCCAGTTTTTGAGTAACAAATTATTTAGCAGCTAGTAATCTTTCTGAGCATTAGTTTTTATCAAAACCAGAATTTAAACGAACATGATTATTTCACCGTTTGCCCTAAGGACATAACAGGTCCTCAATAATAGGTTTAGATGATATTATAGGGACTATGCAAATTTGAAAATTGTAGTAATTTATATTAATAAATTAATATTTAAAATGTATAAAAATGCACCAAGTAATTTGTAAATACTAAATCGCATATTATGTCAGTTTTATATTTTAAACCATTTTTAAGGGCTATTGTATTTAATGTAAACATTGTAACAGCTAAAAAACTTACAGTTAAATTTTCGAACTAATTAAATATTATTTAGAAATTCATATCACAGTTTCAAGAAATTCATTATTGAACAAAAGAATGGGAGATGAGCTTGCACGATGAATCACTGTGTAATTTGTGTTTTCCACGAAGATGTACATTATTTTTACGTTCCTACCGGTTTTTGTCGTGCAGCACATTGTGTGTTTATCTGTGTGATTATAATAACGTTATACCATGGTATAGTTACCACGAGTACCTACTCATAATATTATAGTACTAAACAAAATATTATTACGTGATTTTGTACATTTTATTGTTACAACAGTACCCACTTATGTCGCATACCCACGTTTATAATAATAACGTCATCATTTAAAATGCATTTGATTTTTCCGAATATATTAACCGTATACCGTAGACCGGTGCAAGAACGATTGAAAACCAGATTGTATAACACACTCATATGATAATAAAATAATGGTAATGTTCGCACGTAATCTGATAAAAAAAAAAAAGTGGGAAAAAAATGAGATTTTCGCACCATGTAATCATTTGATGTGTCGCCATTATAATTTTTTTATGTCGAATTTTTTTTTATCGGGACTCCGAAAAAATGAATAATAATAACATGTCTCCACTTATTTCATTTTGTACAACCGTCATGGATAGATGTATTTTATAACCTATAGCGAATGATAAACAAATTGCACGTTCATGCATCAACGAATTAATGTTCGGAGATATTAAACAATATGCAAAATCGCATGTTTAAAATCGAAACCGATAGGTGGGTAGGTCGTACTTATATAATATTCAACAGTTTTCGATGAACGGAGGGGATTCAAAATACATAGGTGGGTTACCCATAACGTTTTTCCCCTTTAAAATTTAGAATATTATTATTTTTCCCAGAGAAAAAAAAACAATGCAATATCGAAACACAATACTTAAAAATTTTAAATAAATTAAAATGCTTAAGTATTTTTTTTTTTTTTTTTATGATAATATTGTAAATGTAAAAAATTTAATATACTACATGTTGTTAAAAAGTACAGGTCGTAAAAAGTATTGACTTGCATTTAGATGATTAAATTGTATTATTTTTACATTAATAATAGCTATATACACTATTGAAACATAAAAATATGATAGCACACACATTATTTACATACAATAATAAATTACTTAATTGATTTAAAAAACATTAAATGTTTTTATTATTATATCCGTGTTTTTTCCACATCATCGGTGTTACATATTTTATAATATAATATCGGATACAAAAACAGTGATATAAATTATTCACATGTATTGAATTTAAATTAATAATCACTAATGCAATTATGATTGAAATGTATATTTGTTTTGAGTTTATACAAATAAATGGGTAGTTATAGTGTGATATCCTTTAACAATTATTTACATAATTTATCATGTGCTTATATTATAATATTTTATACGTTTTGATGACTCCAATAATATTGTTGAAAAACAATGAATAATTTATTCATTTAAATTGATAATTTTTTTCTTTTTTTAATAATATTATAAGAATAATAATTACTAAATACTTTTATTTCACTTGCACACACCCTCACTCACTTAGGTTATGTTATCCATTATTCATTATTTTTTTAATGGTTTTAAAATTTCCGTTGTCTGTTGCGCTAATTTTGCTGGGGCACAAAAAAAACGCATAGTATCGCAAAAAACCATAAAAACTTTTTAACGATTTTAAAATAATAATATGTAACTTGCAGCAGCCACATCGCGTCGCGAGCACACACCGCTGTCAAGTCTTTGTTCATAGCTTCATTTTGATTCGGTTCACCAAAACAAGGCGAATCGAGTGGAAGTCTAGACGGCCATAGTTATTTCAGAGCCACATCGATTTCTCCGTGATTTATATCTCTGTTCGTAGCACCTAGACGGTATATTATTACACAGCTCCAATGCAGCCGAACAACAATCAATGTTTTGATATTCGCTAACGAGTTTGCAGGAAAGCTCATATTTTTCACCCTAAATAATATTATACTTGAGCACCAATCTTTGTAACAACGCGCACTGATTGATTTCGTGATAAAATCATTATATTGCACCACGGTATCACTTGTACACTCTAGTAAGTGGTATCACCGAAAAAAATATGTCAATTCGGGTGAACTTGGAATAAGACAGGCTTATGCAGTGGTGGAACAACCGAGAATTTTTGGTATAAATGTCCCAGACAAAAATTGATTTGTGGGTATTACATTAATATGCATTGGGCAGTATTCTTAGTTGTCACTGAATGACTTTCGGTTGTTACTACATTTCAATATCAGTACTTCAGGGGTTTCAGGTTGAAACATATTTTCTGTTCTATAAATGAAAATAATTGTTCACGTCAATACTGAAATAAGGTGATTGGAGATGGAATAGATAGGGCCTATACCTGCTGGAATACACAATATTTTGAGAAAATTTCAAATTTTATAGCTGTTATATTGTAGTTGTATATTATATGTGTAAGTGCACTTTTCATGATATCACAATGTTTACTTATTTTTAAATATCAACAATAACGTTAAATTAATGTTATAAACAAAGTGTCCCGTGAAGAAGTCACCGGCCGGTGTCATTAACCTAGATAGTATACTGTAAGTTAAAAAAATAAACCCTTCAATGGAGAGGGGTCTAACTTTAAATAACGCCGTACATTTACTACAGTTTTTATTTTATTTATGCACAAAATAATACGTACATTTTCATATCTTTCAAATTTTTTTAGTAATATCGCTGCTAAACGTTGCACTTGACATTTGCGAATTGTAATTATTGTCGGTGGACAACAATTTTAGATAAAACATACTAACAAATAGGTACAATTTACAAAGACAATTTTTTTAAGGAATTCTAAGTATTTTTTTATAAATTAGGAAAATTAAATCAAAACTGTAGTAAATATAAGAGTTGTTTTGAGTTATACTCGATTTTCTTTTTGGAAATGCCAATTTTCAAACATTTTTTTTAAATTTAATAAAAATAATTTGTACATTACTGGTTTGATTATTATGTATGTCAGTTGATAGCACAATAAAAATTCTTTAAAATAAAAAACAAAATACGACCAAATTTTGAAAACAGAATGTTCGGTTTTGTTTCAATAATAGTTGAACTTCTTGAACTAAAAAATGTAGACAGCTTATTTAAAGGGGTTTTTCATAACTTAAGGTATATGATATATGACACTGGCCGGTCATTTCTTCAAGAGGTACATCTTGTATATTATATACACATAATGTGTTACCCTTCAGGTGTAAACCGTTGTCGGAGGTCGGAAGTGTAAAAGTGTAAAATACTTTTCGGAAATAATTCCAATAAACTTCTGAAATGTTCACTGTTTGCCTCAGCGTTTAAAAACTCAGCTGTGACACGAAACATTTTATTATGCTCATTAATAATCATTCCATAAATGATAAACATATTATTTTTGTCACCATCGTATTGTTAATGTTTCGGAACACTTTTCGTTATATTGTGCTTGTTTTTTTTTTATACGTTGTTGATTAGAAATAATCAATTTTAATAATATCGCATAAAAAAATATATTCCCTAATACTTACTGTTGTTTGGAAATTCCCTGAAAATTGTTAATTTATAATCGAAATAATTTCTCGACTCTAAGACGCGTGGTGAACAATAACGTTTCTTAAGATGCCAATTCAGACCATTGAAGTAGTTAACGGCGTAGGTAGGTTATTAAATTTAAGAAAAATTAAGTTTTAGCAAAAATGTTTTACGACCAGAACGTAAAGTTTATATTGCCTGTTAACGAAAGTTTATTTTTACTTATCTTTGAGTTATGCTTTTTGCGAGAGTTCGAATACGTTAAGAGTTATATTTTTATAACATATTAACATTTTTATATTAACATAATTCAAATTAGTCATTATCTATCGGACAGTCATAGTCAAACGGTAGTTACATGTACGCATACTATATAATATATTTAGTGACAAAAGTATTTAGACATTTAAATCAGCTTTTTTATCTCCACAGATCGGATAACAAGTTTTTGGAGATATGTCTGCTTATTTTATTTATCTGATGTCAAACATTCATTAGATTTTTTTGTCAAGATGACCTTTTTATCTACTAACAATTTATCTTTCGTCTAAATTTAGAACATAGAAGTCTGAAAATTGAGTTTTACAGTAAGTTATATTATTATTTATAGCAAACTTGTGATAAATACTAAAAAAAACACAATAACACTTCTCAGTAATATTATTTATTACAAAATTCAATGAAAATATTTTATTGTTTTTTACCTTACCTTCGTCTATTATTATATTACACTTTCGATTATTTCCTTGCTTACATCTTTATATAAATTAAAAACGGAATAATTTATTTTAACAATCCGTCTATACAAATTATGTTTCTACAACTATAATAGTTAAAAATATTATTGATTTCATAAAAATATGCACTTTGTCTTGCACTTCTAAAACACTCATAGTCAGGTAGGTATTAATTGTTATAATCAAATTAAATTAATGAAAAATAAAGTAATTTGATTAAAGAAGCACCAATTTCACAAATGAAAACTTAATTTTTCTGGTATTTATGTGTTTACAATACCATAATATTAATATTATTATATTGAATGTATCAGAAATCAGTGCGAATGGAAATTTTTCTAAAGATGGTTAATAACACTGACAATTGTATTATTTAGTTGTTATTTTTCATACATAAATGCGAGATATTTTTTGAGTTGTCAATGAAAATGTTTTGATTTTTAATAAAATGTGTGACTTTATTATTGTACCATAACTTTATTGTACCTATTTTTGAAACACCTTATGTGAATAGCTAATTATGTGCTTTCAGTTTTCGTAGTATGCAATCGGCAATCAATTGTAATCAACTTTCTACAATAGTTCCTTTCTAAATCTAAAATGTATGTAATATTGTTTAAGTTTATAGACGTTTACACGGATAACTTAATTAGACAATGATTCACATAACATTATGAGACGATTAATTACAGTGATCTAATTTATTGTAGTAAAGTTTTCTATAGGATTGATTGACATATTGCAAAGTATGGGATGTGGCCCAATATTTATTGTAAGTAGTCATGAACACTTAATATTATTTAGTCGACGATATTCCGTATTTAAGTATATACATAGAGTAAGTACTTATTTATATTATGATACACTTAATACAAATACTAATATTATTGTCAGGCTGATGATAATTATTATTATTGTGAAACGACGTGAGGCGAAACGGAATTCGTTTCAGCGACAACTATATAACACTACAACAGCGCGCACACACACCTTCGTCGCGGAGACAATTGGAAGCGACGGGCCGGAAAGTTAGTTAATAAAAATATATCGCCCTTTGGATTTCTGCGGCCAAAAAGAAAAGCTATCTCCCCTCCGGGGGTAAAAGGGACGGCTGAAAACTTTGCCGACGCGAAAGAATCATGGACTCCAATACGAGGTCGGCCGGATATAATTCTTGACTAGAAGAAATTTCTCTCCCCTCGAACGTCGCCCCGCCCGTGCCCCGTTCACTTCCGTGCCATCCGTCCGGGGGGATTACATGCAAAAACCGTGGGGCCCGTTTAAATGCAAATAAGACGTTTCGCCGTGGCGCAAAAGTTAATACCGCTGGCGCCTTCTCCCGTCCACCCACCTCTCCAGAGATTCACATCCCCCTCCCACCCTCTTATCGTCCAGGGTACCCGTCGGACTCATTCGGACTTATTTATTCGGAACGTTGAAATTATATAAATTACAGGAGATTACTGGTAGGTACTGTATAAGGCAGTGCCGGCGGCAATGGCAGTCGTTGGCTCTAAAACAATTAACTTAAAATACTCGCGGTTGTTTGATCCCTTGAGTTTGAACTACAATAATAAATTCCTCTTTAAACACAACGCATTGGGCCCGGAACTCTAAGTATTTTTGCTCAAACTGGATTTGGTTATGCACCGTCTAATCGTTGGACGACTTACTTCGCATTCAATATATTGAAGGAATTCCATTATACTTGAATTTTGATTACATCTTATTAATCGACACATTTAATTCAACCAAACTAAATAATTAATTTAATGAGTTATGAGTTCTAGACCATGGCTTATTTAAAACTACAATAGGTATACATGATATTTTACACGTTCTATCCGCGTTCAGGGACTCTTATTTGCAAATAATGTGATATTTTAGGCAATTTACAATTTAAAAAAGTGCAATATATACAAGAAAAATAACAAAAATTTAATGAAAAAAATTTAAAATCTCTATTATTTCAATAAAATATTATATTTGACGTAAACAGTAATTGCATTGTATAGGTAAATAAAATGTGCCTAACTGCTAAATAAATACGATTAAAATAACATAATTTATGCGAAAACACAGAAATTGAGTTAAAAACATTTGTGGTCTAGACTCTAGGCACTTTAAATGAATTTGAAATCATTGTTGTAATAAATGTATATTATTTAAAATAATATAATAATCCATATAGCATAATACTCCATTTTGTTAGTATAATTAAATAAATTATAACATTAATTTGGGAAAACGAGTGGCGCTACGGTGAACAACTTCGCCGAATGAATGCAAATCTCGATTGCTCTTAAATTGGGCGTAAAATTATAACTTTAATTATACTTCAAGCACTACTTGCTTTTTTGCTATCCTTGTTAGTAGTGCCACGAAGAAATCCTAATACGGTCGTTGGGGGGGGGGGTTAAATTCTCTTAGTAATTAATTCAAATTAGTATAAAAGAAGCATTATTGCGAAGAATAAAGCGTAAAAATCTTTTTGCTTTAGGTCATTATTGTACGTTTTTCGGCAACTCGAAAGCACTTCAGCTAAAAACTATAAACTTTTATCATTTAGTGTTTTATTTTATTATATTATTTATTCTGTTACATAACGAGAGCCGATAATAACTAAACAGGAAAAAACCATTTTTTCACATCCACGATGACCGCCGAGAGGAATGAATAGTGTGTTGCAACGAACAGATTACGAACATACTCCATCGGCACTTTAAAATATACAAATGGCGCACAGCTGCGACGCGAGTATGCAAATATTTTGGGACGAGATTAATTATGACCCCGACGACGACGACCTTAGTCGGTTTGTAGTTAGCGACAGTGGCAGCGGATAAGGCGGTGGAAAATGCCAGACCGACCGAAGAAGACATTTTGCATTTGATCAACGCTTATTATAACGGAAAACGTCGAATGCCATGGTTTAGTCATTGGCAAGACGAAATGGTAATAATATAAGAAACCAGGCTTATCAACTCAATTTAAGTACTAATACCAACCAGAATTATTGTGGTCAGACGTCGTGTTAAGTAAACAAGATAATTATTTACTGCATAATCAATTGGATTGGTAAATGGTGTCAATTATTCACACGAAATTCATTCTGTTGTCGACGAGAATACTTGACTTGTACAGTGAAATGTCGTCGTAATACATTTTTTACTAGGAAAATTGTCCACACCTTCCTACACAATACTCAATTCTACATAGTCAGCTGTCATCTCGCTGATGTGTTCTTCGTCATCATTCGTTGTCACCGTCAAACGGAAAGTTAACAATACTTTTTAAAAGCGTTTCCCAATCTTTTTTGATATTATAACGACCCCACTGTTAGAACCTACCGTATGCCAGATGACCAATAGGAATTATGTAATTCGGTAATAGGTTCTAGATGTAGTTATGATGCAATTAAGTATTTTTAATATTTTATTATTATAATATTACATGATTGTGACACATCGAAAAAATGTCTGTGGTTGAAAAAAATGTATCTAAAATATATGCTTTATGCCTTTACCCATTTATTTTTGCAGCTATTCAACTGGGCTTCTACATTATAGAATATTTTACATTATACTCATAGCACATGAAACGTTTTTCCAAAGCATAGAGAAAAAATAAATAATAAAACGACGCATCATAGTATTATCGTGCTTCAGCGTTTGAATAAATTATTGGTTTGGTTTAGAATACACGTTTCAGATGATAAGAAACTTCCACCTTTTTCTTAGAGGATGTTCTTCTTTCTGCTTCTTTTTTTTTAAAATTACTTTGAGGCATTGAATACGAGGTTTTTAGCCGTCGTTACATATTTGACTTTCATTATATTACATTACATTACATTACATTACATTGCATTACATTACACTACATTAAATTACTTAATCTATATTATATTTGTACATTGTTGTTTTTTTTTTTAAGAAATATTATTAAATTAGTTTCTGCTTTCTTATATACTAATATAATAATATGTAATCAATAAAATAATATTGAGTTAAGTTTAGTTCTATTTCAATTCGTATTCAAATGCAGATGCTTTTTAGATTAAGTTTGTCGTAGAGGAAAAAATGTTAAAGTCCTTCTCTGGAGTAATCAAGAAAAAACTGGTAACAAAACATTAATCACATAATACACAAACGCACAATATACCTTTCTTATTTCAATAGAAAGGAGCAATTTTAAATTGTATGCTTATTTTTCGTTATGTTTAACATATTAAAGACGGGGGTGGTTTACTATTGTTTAATATTAAATCATCTTGGATATCGTACACGTATTTTTAGAAGAGCCTTTAATTCGTCCATTCCTTGTCTTAGTTTCTTTATAATGTAACCGTAAACAACGCCCACACACTCACCAACAGACGTAAGAACCCAGTAAAACCCAGCACTAGAATATATGCGTACGTATATACAAGGTAATGAAAAAATACACGCCTAAACCCATTACAACTAGTGTCGGTAACGATACGCCTTTAAGTTAAGAATAATTTTAAATATACCGACATAAAACCACAGGCATCTTATAGTACATAAATTAACCATTTATTATGAAAATAAACAAGTGAACCCAAATTAATAACATTACAACGGGTCTTTCGATTTTATGATATGGCACATGAATATTATTAATCTAATTATTTCCTAATATCATGAGAACCGTCTACAAGATAAATTTATGTCATACTAGCTGAATAACCAAGTTTTTCAGATGTGCAGTTTTTTTTTTTTGTGAATAATTCTATATACTATAAACCTCTGCTATAATATAGGTTTGAGTACCTATATCGCAGATTTAGTGTATTATTATTATTATTATTATTATTATTTGTATTTAGTTTATTATGTCATGATATTTAAAGATAGATAGATTTATGAATGAATAGCAAAAGTTATTTTAGTAAAAAGGGACTAATAAATTAATCGATCAACCAAATAGACTTATAAATTAAAATCTGTATGTAATTAGGTACTTAGTACTAAATAGTTATAAATACATATAGATATCCACATGCTAAATAATTTACATAATGTGGATGGCAATAACAATGACGAAAAGCACCTTGGTAATGTAAACAACTTACTTAAAAAAAAAAGTAATGTCAATTCATGACCAATTATATTATTATAATAATTATTTATAAACTGTATTTGTCATATAATTCATACAAACAACGGAACTGAAAGTAATAACTCAATAACTATTTATGTTTATTTTTATAAAATTTAGCATGAAAAATTATTTTTCAATTATTGTTTTGAGATAATATTATAATATCAATTTAATAATCTAATAATTATTGATAATTGAACCTATCATAACCTTACCTTATCGCCTTGATTACAAGACAATTAACCGTGTAAATGAAATATTTTTTAAATATTCAAGAGCATATTTTTATGGAACAGTTTTTGTCAACTTGTATTACTCACTATTTAAAATTTCGGTTATTTATAATATTAATTTACTGCATATATATTTTAATAAACCACTGTTTAGCTAAAAGCTCATTAATACTTTCTTGAATGAGCAGCAAAGTTTATAAATAAAATGTATCAACTACTGTGTATACATTTTTAAGTTGTTAATTCAGACGTGATAGAATATTAGATACATAAAATATTTATAATTCATTACATTTTCGTATGGAATAATAATATGTCGTAAACCATATTATTACAATCTTTGACTTCTTATAAATATGTTATAGATGCAATTGTAAATGTTCAAATTATATTCAATTATTATGTCTAATACAGTATATGCATATTTAATGCATATTCAACTATACAATTTTATTTAAAATAATTTGTAGTATAATAAATTATTTTTTTTTATGTTGAGAGGTATATTTGATAATAAGGAAAATTCTAAATAATGTATAAACTTCTGTAAATTGTTTGTTCAAATATTATATATTTAAACATTTTACTATTTGTTCATACTTTTTTATAAACAATATAGGTAATACCCAATCAATACTATAATAATTATGCTATTAATTCAATTATGTATGTAATTATAACTTTGAAACCATCGGCTCAAATCAGACGTATATTAAACTGAACACTGAATATTGACAAGTAATCACAAAAACAAATAGTTAACCAAAATAGGTTTATACTCAAAAGTTGAGTATATTCGAACCTATGTGGGTTGAATATTATCATAGTAATGGCATTTAATTGCGCGGTTTCAAGAAAGCCGTTAATCAATTGTCCAATACACTTAATAGAATCCTAGGATATAGGAGTTGTCGTACATAGAATATACGAAAGAAACAAATCGGTTCAAGTTTTTTTCTAAATCTATTCCAACGACCGGCGATTTGCGCAAAGTAAGACGTACGAGGAGTTATTTACCGTCTGAAACATAAAACGTATACGAGGAACACTGCAGACTCTTTTAAAATGATTTGATGTCTCGAAAGATAAAGGACGGACGACTTGAACGACGGGGAAATAAATCAACTGTAATGGTAAACAAGAGCCGAGCTTGACTAAAGTGGCATTTGAATAGCGTAAAAAGTCGAGCCGTTATTGAATAGTCACCGTATAATATACTTTCTCGACCTTTGAACAGCGATAATTAGTTTCCATCCAAACTCTAGGTCCACCTCGAGCTCGCGAGTTAATTAATAACTAATACAGAGTACCTACAACACTCGTAACGCGTATAAGTTTCGGTTAGTTGGCGAGTGTTATATCATATACATTATACATTATACATATTATTGTATTGTATATAGATGGGCAACAGAAGATGTGTTCTGCTTAATATAATACATCATATTACACATAACTTGCAGTTTATGTGCAACACCGAATTCCGTCCGAAAGCAATCTAAATCGCACCCACACCGGAACAGAGTATTATTATTATTATTATTACCATTTTAGGGTTCCGAGTGTACAACGTCTTGTCCGGGGAAAACGATCAAAACAACATTAGCTGAACGGACAATATTATGTTATGGTTGTGCCGTGGTTGAGATCCTTTTCGACCGGTCCGAATCAAATCGTATTTCGATTATCCGGGCGATGATTTTGCGGACCAAATAATATTATGATGATGTCGATGATGATAAGAAGTCGTACATGTTTATGTATTATACGTACTCTCACACACATATATATAAGCGTATATATATATATATACACACGTAGTATAAGAAAGCCAGCGGGATCAAGTGAATGCCAGTTGTTAGGAAGCGGAGGGGGTGCGGAAATACGTGCTTCGGCCGGATACCCGGGAAACGGACGTGGACGAAGACACGGACTGCGAGCCATAGGACCTACCGACTGTTGCCGTAGACGTGGAGAGCTGTGAGGGTGCAAATAAGCATAAATTATTCGCCTCTACTCCCGACGGACGTAGTGTACGCGCATCTGAACCACACACGCACTACACCTCACCCTATCCAATTCTGCAGTATTATTCTCTCCCCCCCCCATCCACAAGTATAATATGATGATAATAATAATAGTAATAATATAAAATATAGCGCGATGACGGTACACCTTCGCACCGCTTTCAAAACCGAATACTACGGATTACACCACGCGTATAATATAGGACGTGGAATATTATTATTATTATTATTATTATTACTATTATTATGGTCAAGCAAAGGGTCGGTGGTGGGGTACAGGTTAGGCTGTGGTTAGGCGAGTACAACACGACCATCATTATTGTTATTATTGTTGTTGTTGTTGTTGTTGTATACTCGTGATGTCGGTGCAGTTGTGTTAACAAAAGAAAGCACTTAGCGCCCGTGAAAATCTGTAACAAACGGAACATATAATAACAACGTAGGTAGGTGCGTTTTGTGGCTGTTACAGCAGCAGTGGCGGGGCGTGTGGAATAATCGTCTAACGATTCTCATATTTATATAATATATAATATAATATTAAATAATAAACGATCTTCTCCTCCGCGGTTTGTTGGTGTAATATCTTATATCACGCGACGATCGAGTAAGTCAAAATATTACCATGACTTCCACGGTCGTAGATCGGTGAAACGTCGATACCAATTTGGAATGTTTTCATTGTAATGAATGTTATAGATCTCTGACCTGTGCTTGCACAAAGTTGTGCGAAGAATGCGGCCACACCTTTGGTGCGCATAAGGGGGTGTCAGGGGGCGTTTAGCACTCCCGAGTCCTTAATGAGCACCAACAGAATATTTTGAATTAAAAATATTGTTTAAAGTAAAATTTTGAGTTTATGAGAATGAGTTTATTCCAGATTGTATTGGTAATGCCAGGGACAAATATTTTCTGTTTAAATATGTTTTGTATTTGTAAATTGAATAAAACAAATAAAAAACGAAAATAATGAAAGCAGTAAAAAGTAGTAGCTGTTGTAATAATTGGTCATAATATATCGGTCAAAAGATTCTTTTTATTTAAAATCAGGTTCACTACTTCGAATTTTTTTAACGTAGTAATTTATTACTTTATTTGAAATTAAATAAATTTATGTTTGGTGTGTATAACCGTATTTGTAGTGAGTCAGTGAAGGGGAGAAGCCTCCCGAGGGTCACTTTCGGATAAAACATTTTAGCAATCTCAAGTTTAAGAGAGAATGTGCGCCTATGGGCCATACACCATTTTTTAGTAGTATTATGGTAAAAAAAATATTTGTATCTATCAGAGTGTCAACCGTGATGATAATTTGTTATGAGTTTAACATTTGGTACTAAAAATAATGATGCATAGAATAATATATGTAGACAGTAGTCACGATGTTATAGTTGTCCGGGTAATCCTCATCTAACTGTAGAGGCTCGCAAATTATGCACTGTATCAGATTACCAGTACAATAAGTTTATATCCGGCTGGTGGTCAAATATATTATAAATATTTATATATAGTATGTATATTGCGTATTGCTGATAAATGTTTAAAAGTAGCAACAATATTTACTTTTTCGTTTTTCTCGTTTTAAATTAGTATTTATTCAACCACCAAACATAGTGCATTTTCATTTGAAACAACATAGACAATGTGATATACTTTGATTTACATCGGTACATTGTTCCGATACATTGTTCCCGCTGAAAGTAAAACAACAATAGTGTTATATATTCAAAATTGTATGCATATACCTTCTATATACTAAGTTAAATATTGTAATATATAAATAATCCACTTGAAAACTTTTTTGACTCTTGTTTAAAAAACTCTCCTGAAATTTCAAAGCTCGTGTTTTATACAATTATTTTAATACTTAGGAATTATCGTTGAATACGGGTTTTCTTCTTTTTATTGCTATTATTTACACCTTTTGCATTACTACAAGGTTCTTTGTAGAACTGAACCACATCTGCCAAAAATCCACAACCCTTAACAACATGAGTGAATTTGAAAAGAACTGGGGAACAATTAAATTTAATAATTTTAACATAATATTGCTTAGTAATACAATTGTATAAATTCCTAGATAAAATTTTAATTTAAAAATTTGTAAAATTCAGTTTGTTTCATCTCTAACTTAAGACATAATATTATGTTCTATATGATTCTGATCTCAGATCGCTTAAATAGTATTAAACTATAGACTTCAAATCTACTACAACTGCAGCAGTCTGTTACATGACGAGTCCAGAACAATTAAAAAATTATCTTTTTTCCACCGCTCGGTAAATAATATTAAGATGATCATACTCATCACTCATACGCTAATACGCTAGAATACACAATGTGGAGTCTTCAACCCCCCCCTCCCCTTCCTCCCCTTTTTATTATTATTTTCTATGTGCATAGATGTATAAAAACTGATTCAATTCAAAAATCAATTTAAAATAGGTGATATAATATACATACATAAACATTTAATTTTTTATGTAATTCCTCCCATTGAAAATATCTGTGTACACCACTGAAGTGCTAATGACAGGGTTATATACTTTTCCTCGATCGCGACAACCTGAAGGTATGTCACACTTAGAAAACTGTGACTAATTGAATTGTATAATATTGCAGCTTAAGTCCGATTGTTAAGACAAATAGATTTGTCTTGTGACGTATATTGAACTCATCGCCTATGCACTTTGCAGCAGTGTATCGAACTGTACACAATTTCGACGATTAGTTTCAATGAGAACGATTACAAAACGAGTAATGAACCGTATCGTATAGTTCACTTAAATCAACGACAGATTATTGTTATTTGAGAATGCTGTATAGAAATGATATTACAGTGACCACCACTGTATATAAGTCTTATAATAATGTTATTGTTTAATATTGTATAATATTTTATAAATTATATATAAGCCTGTAATATATAATTTATATGTGTGGTATATTTAGGTTTATATAGGTACTTATTTGTGTTTTTTTTCGTTCCGATCGGACAGGTATAGAACGAGAGTGAGCGACGGACTATTTCAGTGCCTGTAATACTAAGGGCTACGCCACTGTTTGTTTTGTCCTCTCCCCAAAAACTATTGTCCTCGGTCGAAATCGATTGGAAAGTGTTTCACGGTGCACTTTTTCTTTTTTCTTTTTTTTTGTCACATCGTAAATTCACGCTACCTCTACCACACACCTGTTCTACACGATATTTTTTCTGCTCCTTCTCTACTGCCTGCACCATTACCACCATCGTATTATTATTATTATTATTATTATTGTTGTTGTTGTAACCACCGTCGTCGGCGAACCACTTAACGGGTAAAACATCGTCCTGAGATAGATATGATTCAAGGTAGCGAGTAGTATTTCGACAAATAGTCGTCAGTGCGAGGGAGGTGGCTGTTTTTTCGATGTAAAAATAACGTTCCTAAGCGTTCGAGTTCTCCTTAATGGAAGCAGGTATGTGATTGTGATAGTGGTAGGGAAGAGTAGAGGATAATAACGTCTAGGGAATTGAGTGTGTACGCATCGTTTCATTGATTCACCCGAAAAATTAAATTAAAATTCAAAACGATAAAAACTGGCGGACGACGAATTCCCTTGTTCAACGAGGTGTTGGTGAGAAGGAAATGGAATCGGGATAATCGACAAGGCTAAATATTCTTGCTCGGGATTTTTTAGTAGTTTTATGAGTACATTTTTACACCCGTCGCGGTCGGTTCTATTAAAGTATTCGCAAAGCGTGTGAATGTAGAAACAACGTTTCTGTATACGCTTTCGAACGTTACCACTTTACACATAAACACACACACGCACGCATTATGTGTATAAAAATATATTGTGCTCGTGTGTTCATTTGGGTGGGTATATATATTTTTTTTTGTGTTCGGTGATAGGTCGTGGGTGGGTGACGGAGGGGGGTGTAGAATCCGAGCCGAAAAACTACAACATTATATGTTGCTGTCAAACAAAACAAAAATACATATAAATAAAATAAAACGTTTCTTTCAAGATTTATGTTTCATATATAAGGTCGTCGTGCAGTGCGCACTGAAATCTCGGTAAATTACAGCGTTAAACAAATCCGTGCCGTGAATAAAACGGTCGCTCGCCCCGACGTTTTCCGCGCTCGAACACAACTTTAGTGTATATACGCAATAATAATATACCACGGTAGTGTCACCGCCGCCGAAAAAGGATCGGTCATGAGTGAGGGGATTTGTGCGCAATTTATGCAATTTAATATCCCCCCCCCCCCCCCACGAATGTGTGCTTGAACATTTTCGTCGACGTCGGATTAACGAACGCATCCTCAGAGATCAAACACCATATACTGTACAATATGTTTTAATCGCTGTGACGCATCGCTCCCTTCTTTGGTTGATTTGGTGCTCGTGGTATATACGCACGTTTCTAATACTTGTCACGTGCCACATATTTGCTCTACGGTGGCGATCGCAAATGTATTATATTATTATTATTTATTATTACTAGCTATATAACCCAACTTTGCCCAGAAAAAATAACAAATATAATAAATTGCGTAATACCGGTGTATTTCGGTTTTAGCGTACCACAGTTAAGCTCTTGATTTGATTCAAACACCACTCTAATCATTATTCCTGATATCACTATTTTCTGAAGTTTTCTTAGAAATCAGTAGGTTTGTTTTGGAGTATTTGGACAAGAAGAATTTTATTAATAAACACTCATATTTTTTTCTAAGATACAATTTCTTTATTCGAGGTTATGATGTAAACTTGATGATTGGATGCATGCTTTTACCTTGTCCGAAAAAGTAACAATTGTGCAATGACAATAATAATTTATAAGAAAATGAAAAATAGACAATTCGCATCGTAAATCTCAAAGCCCTCGTGTGAGCTCCTCTTTGAAATTAGAATTTTGGAAATTAATCCTTTCTCAGTGAACCCCTGCAAGCGTGGGAATACGAAGGCACCGTCCGTGAAAATTGCAAGGCTCTGTAGCTATCTATAGACTGTACATTGATCAGTCAGTCATTCGGAACATTTTCAATTATATATAAAAATATTGTTATGCTACAACAGTCGTCATTTGTACACACACACACACACGGCGATTTGCATTTGTAGCAATAATAATTACCTTAAAATAATAATATGTCGACAACGATCGTTGTCATACGGAGAAACATATCCCTTGCTCTCGTACGATCAACAGAACGAATTCAATCGAATACTATACGTCCATACACAATTTGCTCACTTCACAGTCACATCAGGACACTTTAATAATAATAATAATATATCGTTTGAGCCTACCAAGCTTACTTCCAGTGCTCCGAAAAAAGTTCGATTAAAATACCAAAACGATTTTTGTTTTCATTCCGGGTTTTGAGTTTTGATCATTTCAAGGTGTAGAATATCGTTAGTATCGTAAGTACAATATAATATTATAATTTCCCATGACAAAGAAAATGTTTATAATTCGTTTCGGAAAACGTCGATGGTTTTCGATGGCTCGTTTTATAAACGAAATGCGAGGAGCGCGCGCGGGTCCCACGGTGTATTTCCGTTTTTTTTTCTTTTGATTTATATATAGAGTCGTCGGCCACCTGGTGGTGTGGTAGGTTGTGGCGGCAGCGTGGCGGGCACAAAAACCCGGGTCAAACGTCATCCTGAAAGTGGCACCTAAGAAAATATTACTCCGTATAGTACGGTGTGGAGGACATTTTCCACCCATTTACCGGCGGGGGTGGAGGTGACGGCAGTGTTGCTGGATTACTCTATATACTTCCTGGTGTATATATATTTATAAATAATAATATTGATCCGTAGGGCCAGGACCGTTAACTCGGCGCAACCGATTGGCAAAATGCCGAGCGCAAAAATAATCGTAATACTAATAAAAAAAAAATTATTATTAAAATTTAACATAGGGCGACGACGACACTTTCGGATATTTGGCAGTCAAACTTCCGCGACGAACAATATAATGATGTCTTCTTGCTGTAACAGACGAGCATTATCGTTAAGGAAGAAATTCATCCACCAGGCATGAAAAAAAAAAAACAACATGGTCGAGATTTTTATTTTTATTTTGTTTTAACTTCAAACGGTCGTCCTTGTATTCGACAAATGTAAAATACACAAGCCTTTGATTTTACGTCTTTACGTTGGATTTTTTTTTCACTTTATAGCTCGACTTCTCGAGTAATCGATGATGGTCATGCCAAAAACAGCAATTATAATAGATTTATCATCACGGCATTATATAAAATAGTACATATAATATGACTAAGAACTCCCATGACTCGATCGTTTTTTGTCTGGTTTGATTATGTAGTGCATTTTTAGCGTTCATAAATATTCATTAAAAAAACCGCTGAATTTATTACAATGACCCGAACGTATTCAACGCAACCCGGCTGCGTGGCGGCAGTGGTTTCGTTAGTAAACGTACAAATAAAACTATCGATTATTTTTTGGTTTTTTTTTTTTAACTGATTTATTATTTTATTACTGTATAGAACGTACATGAAGGAATATATTATTATTACTATCATTACAATATTGTAATTTGATATCGGTATTTTGGGCCAAAAAAAAAAAAAAGCGACGAATAAACACAATGGACGTTACTCTATAAATAACAATATTTAACAATGCGTAGTATTCTTATGTTATAGTTATGTATAATAATATAAATTATGGTTAGTAATAATTGTCGGTGGCGTTTCATTCGTAATGACGACGATGATAGTAATAATAATTGTGCCCGCAAACATCATCATTTGTTTGGTTTTTGAAACGTCGCGGTTCGATTACACGTAGGTACCTACCTATATAATACACGTGATATTATAATATATTATTACTATTAGTATAATATATATATATGTGTGTTCCGTCAGATTAGGATTTATTATTGTCGTCATTGAAAAGCCATTAGGCACGCTCCCCGCTGAACACGCCGAGGTAATAATAATAATAATCGTAATATCTTAATACGCGATAATAATTTTATATGTATATAGCGTATGTATGGTATATTACAGCGACGTCGATTACCATTGTTTTTATTGTTATAAGTACAATAAAGGCCCCATTTATGGTAGTCGTACGAGCCACTATTCTGCAGACATCCGCGAAAATCTGGCAAATTCGGTGTACCTATAACCTATATTATATTATTATATTTTAATAAACGATACGACGTACAACATAATATATAATATGTATAATATTACAGTTGTGTTATTTTAAACCCTCTATGAAATCTCAGATACGAAATCGTGTTTCGAAATACCGCATAATCCACTGGAACAGCTCGTATCTATTATACTTGCAAAGCGCCGACCATAATATTCACACGAACTTCAGATTTGGGTACATTATAATTTTTAGATCGTACAGAACTATAAGTTCAACATAATCGATCGAGTATGTGTCTCGATATATGTACAGGAAAGTATGATTCTGTGAAACTCTATGAAAAATCAAGAGTACAACTTCCGGATTTCCGCGCCTCTGTCGGAGTTGTCCGCCAGGAAGGGTACACTGACACGCCCGTGAACTGAAGTACCTGCACTACAGCCTGATACAGCCGTATTTCGTAATTGTTCAGTTGTTCTGTTGTAAAGTATAGTAGAATGGCTACTCATATATTATAAATTATTATACATAAATGTGAAATATAGGTAATATATTATACAGATAGAGAGAGGGAGGGAGGGAGAGGGGGTAAACAGAACACGCGATGTGTTTCGGTTCATGGAGAAAACACTTGAAACTAGTATTTTCAGATATTATCACATCATAGAACGTATTTTTCCTCAGTTTATACCCTTGCACAGTGAGGTGCATTTCCCTGGCTCCCCCTCCGAATTTCGGATTCAAATCAATGGTTTTCGTTAGTGCTACACGTCTGTGTTGGTTGGTGCTCGAATTTCATCGTTTGTGTCTCGGATTATCAAGTCTTTCGCACATATTATATGCCGAACACATATAGGTAAAGGCTGAGCTATAATATTATTTATAATGTTATTTGCATAGCCTATGATACCATAGTAACGTGATAATATTATTTCCCCGGAGTTTTTATCACGATTACGTGATGTGTAATCCCGTTCGTGATAGCAACGATGTACGAATTGTGTACGTGTACTATAAAAGATATACGCTCCGTCGTTCAGCGGACGTATTCTCTCGGTAGTCACGGGAATCTTGGATTTGGGCCAATGCGTTTAGTGTACAATTATCTGTATTCATTATTTTTAATGGCGACTAATTAAATCAATCCGAAACTTACTTTACTTGGGTGTACTAAACTTTACTCGAGTACCACAGCGAGCAACTTCTACAAATATATATATATATATATACACGTAGGTATAATGTAGTACGCGTACGGTCGTTGACTAGTAGTTTTTCACGAGTACTTGGAGAACGGTAAATAGTTTACGGTAATAAACTGATAACCCATCAAACAGTGAGGAGAAAATATAATATAGTAAAAACTAATTCTTCCGATGTTTTAAAAAAAAAAAAAATTAAGAAATTCACTTTTTATTTATTAGTGTGACTTTGAAACATGATCGTGTCTAAAAAACATAAAATTACAATTATTTTTCATTCGCTCATCCATTATTATACAGTTGTACTGCTTAAAAATCTATACATACTATAAAATGTATTGTACAGAATGGATTAAAATAATAACATATACTTGAATAATGAGTGTTGGAAATAATCTATAATTACTGAACCGTCTGAGCCATTATTCAATACAGCATTATGTACGCAGCAATTACATTACCGACACGTAATTCAAAAAGATTGTAACACTTTTTTTGTAATAAATAATATTTCTTTTCAAAACCATAAAATAATAATATATAGCTTAATTTCATACTGATCTAGTTTCCTAATGTTCGGTATACAACAACCAATGTCGTGATGTATTACGGTTATATAGGCTCATAATTGTTCCAATCCAGATTATGTCAATGTTAACGTACTCGTACTATATTATCCTAGCTGAGTTGTACATTAATTGTGATCCATATTTGATTTTGGACAGAATTGGATATTTGTGTATAGCGTAGTATTAGAGTTCGTAGTGGTTTTTTACTTTTTCACGGTTTCTTAACTATTTTTATAGTTTACCCATTAGGACATCCATGATAAAAACCACCAGATTTATCATTCTATAGGACAAAAATATCTATCACATTTCAAAACACATAGGTAACAATTGTTCAACATGTGCACCATAAAACCGTACCAATACTCATGTCCCTTTATGTTATAATAATATTTTAATACATACCTACCAGTACCTATCAGGTATAATACGAAGGTTCAAAACATATCGATAGTACGAACAAATGGGTCACTGTATTTTATTCTTAATCAATTTATATGAGGAAAATAGTAGTTTTACCCAAGACACCTAGTAGTTAACGCACTGTAGTTATTATTTTCAGCTACGACAAAAGGCCATATGACCGATGGATGATGAATAATAATATATTATTATTATTGGACTTATAATATATTATGATCTGTTGACATAAAAGGATACTATAAAATAAACTGTTCATCGTAGGTAAGTATTATCACATAACACGAAAAATTAGCTACTTAATATAAAAAAGTGTATAAGTTTAAAATGATTTCAATACGCCTCTATTGAATCGTCAACAGGTATCATAATTCAATAATATTTGGTTAGAGTGTGGTCACATGGCATTGTTTGTAATAATTTTCGATTTACTTTGAAACGTGATATGACGTAATAACTATTACAAATAATTCCTAGAGAGAAAATGAATTAAATATTTACCTGCAGTTGTTACTGTTAACGTACCTCACAGAAACAAACATGGACGAGAACAATAATGCTATGCTAATAGTAGTTTTATTTATTTGTGAAGATTACAAGTACAACTTTTAATATTGTTTAAAATGCAACAAATTTAAGACATCGCTTAAAAGACTACAATCGCAGTAAAATATTAATGAATTATATAATATAATATAATATGAGAACGGAGACTTCTTAAAAGCTTTTAAAAGTATACAAAAAAATAAATCGTGTATTTAATATATATACATATATACGTATATATATAATACACGTCATTATCATTATATATCTCATGAACAGCATTAGAAAATATCTACAGGGTTTTGCGTCTAGCTTCTTAAAATTGTATAGAAAACCTTTATTTTCAACCACGAGAAACTAAAACCATTCTTTTGTTTCTGTTTAATTCGTATCTTACAAGTGCAAATATATAAAAGTGCGTCTTACTCGAGGATATTTCACACGATCCGCATTGTCTGCTTAAAAGGGTTTTAAATGTAGTCGAGAAAATAATAATAGTAATAATAATAATATAATATCATATTGTGTTATTGTGGTTTTTTTTTTTTTTGAAAGGAATATCTCTTAAGATTTAATTTTCTTGAGTAGTTTCTAGTTCAATTTCGATTTTTTTTTTCATGTATCAAAGAGTAAAAAAATAAGAGTTGTGACGGTGGTGTGGTAGAAAGAGGAAGAGATAAAAGGTAAAAATATTAAAGAAGTGCTACGGTTGTGGGGCTAGGGTAGCGGGTGAATGGGAAGCCAATCTTCTCATGTCGCTTCATCTCCCCTGACGAACCGATTCAATATATAGTGTATATTATTTAGCTCACTGAAGGGAAAAAAATTATATACCGGAATGAGACATGAAACGTACGGACTGCGCGAGGTCCGGATATTACTTTTCTACAGTTTTTCTCTGTGGTTTAGATTATTGCGAAATATATGAACTCGGGAAAGCGGGATGGTTTTGCAGTTGGGCTACTTCCGGCCAGATACGGCGGATGAGGGAGGGACGATGATAAACAAGGACCAAATATGTTAGGGGAGTGAAAAAATTGCATCCCCATGACATGAGTGTCTATATGTGTGTGTGTGTGTGTGTGTGTGTGTCATAACATTTTTATTCCCGAAGAGTGCGGTTAACAACAGATTATCTTTCTCTTCCGATGAATGTAGGTAGTGCACATTATTGTATTATTACTATTAATAGGTATTATTATAATTTTCTCTCTCCTACCATCTATCTTTTTCATCTGCGCTCTCATACTCAATCTCGCGTTATCGCATTGTCTTGCTCAAGACTTAAGTCTGCGTGTAATTAATTTAGATGGGTGGGCGGTGCACATTAAAGGGCTTGTCGTGCCGGTTGACAATTATAAATTCCGTTCGATATGACCACTGTTGTTCGAGCCCCGGGATGCTTAAACACTATTTAATATGCAAACGAAAGTATACGTGCGTTTTAGGGACGGAAGGAAGAGGAATTCATTATTTGAGCTTCCGGTATTGTTCCGGAAAACAAACCGAATAACTAGAGTATCGACGGCGGCATCCCGGGCGTAAATCCAAAATCCTCCCCGAAAAACATTTTGTTTATTACCAGTTCCTTTCGATTTAAATGGTCTCGTCAATAGTATTGAATAGGTAATATTTGTTAATGACTGGTAGATAATATGCTTTTGAAATAACTTTAAATTTAAATTTAAACGCAATTGGTTATCGTGTAAAGATACGTTAATATTCAAAATACCTTGCCAAAAGTAAATTAAGTATAAAGTATAAAGTGAATTATTTGAAAACGGAAATTTTGAAATAAAATTCATTTAAAACGTATTGTTGTTGAATTAGTTGATAGTAATGACTATCTTAACCTTACAGACGGAAAGTTGGTACACTAATTGAAATTAAGCAAATCATTTTTAAAAACATATCGAAATTATTAGTAGATAGGTGGTTGATAGTTTAATAATTGCGAAATATATAAAATATGAAAAATTGGGTGTTTTTGTATACTTGAAATATTATAATTTTAGTAAACGAGATTGATGAATTTGTGTAGCTATGTAATTTATAATTGCAAAAGTAAATGTTTTTGTATTCCGTTAAGACACTATGCAAATCATTAAACATGTATACTCAATAAACATATTAATTTAAAACTTACATAACTTATTATTAATCGTTTGAATCAATTATTTATTAATACTCAGTAATGAATAATTCATTTGGACATAATACTTAATATTTAATCAATTTAACTACTTCTGCTTCACAGATACTTTTATTTTATTTATTCACTGTATATAGTTATTACTTATTATACTATCTTGGTATTAATTATTTAGTCTTAACTCCATAATCTATAGTATTATATAGCCACTATAGTTATTGAAAGTTATTATTTTTCTATGGCTTAAAAACATTTCTTAACATAATTATTATGTTTTTAATTTTTTGAACGATTTATTTGCATAAAATATTATGTTTTAATAGTATTAAACAACGTTTGCTCCTCTGCGTCCTAGGATGTCAACAAATTTTGATTTTCATTACGTACCTGCTAATTGTATAAAAGAAAAGAGATTATATTTTATAAATTGATTATTTATTCATTATAATTCAATATTAACTATTAACTGCATATTTTTCGTAATCCAATTTTAAGCAAGTATTAAAATAGGTAGATAGAATATTACAAAATAAAACACACACATTCACTTTGTTTAAATTATGTTAATGATATTTAAAATTTAATGTAAGAAGTATGTGTTGTCATTTTAAAATTAAAAATATACAAGCATATTAGACTATTATAATAAATATTATTATTATGAATATGAATATGAAACATAATAATATTATGTATCTATCAATTAGCAAGTCACATAAGGTTTAGTGTGTTTGAAAAGTCAACAACGATGTCAGACGATAATAATTATGGCGATTGTGGTTGGGTTTGTATCTACAATAATATAGCCTTTATTACAGCATGTATGGATATTAAGCAATGTGTAAGATGTCTAGGTATACAATAGTAATGACTGAAAAAATGAAGCGATAGAACGATATATATATATATATAGAGAGAGAGAAAGAGAAAGAGACGTGGACAATGAGTGAGGGCTAGAGCTTATTATCGGAAAAATTGAAACATCTGGGGCATTGGCTGCAAAAGTGTACTTCGGAATGGAAAGTCATTTCACCGTTTCCATTAGAGGCAGGAGAAAAAATGGTGTTTGCCCGCACGTATACACATACACACACACGTCCATTATATTGTATAAGTAGAACCTGGAGTGGTGGTCCGTGAGCCAGTGTGTGTGTGTGTGAGTGTGTGTGTGTATGGGCTGGTGTGGTGGTATACGGGGGTGGGGACTTAACGCCCATTAAAAGTTTACCCGATTTTAGCCCGCCATGTCCGAACTCAAGCTCGTTTCTTTTATTTTTATCGCCTCGATAAAAGTGTTTTACCCCGCTGCCGCCACCGCTGACAACGAGTGTCGAGTTGGGTTCTTGTTTTTGGCCGACCTTTACCACGTTTTGAATATCACACCAACGCCTCCGTCGTAAATAAAGATTATGAACGTCACACGCTACAATCACAACGACGATGATGATGATAATGATAATATAGGTAATTATAATAATAATAACAATTATAAAAACATTAAGAAATACCATATAATATGTTTTATATGTTAATATCAAAAAGATTATTGGGCGGCCTCCCTAAGGATACTGAGGAAGCCCTGCAGTGTTATCTTAGTAAACAAATCAATTTAATAATATAGATACACATAATAATGTACATATAAATACTAACATTATAAAATAAAAGTTGCTTAATAATAATAATTTTGAATACGTAATCAAATGTACGTATTATTAAATATGGTACATAAATTTAATTTTAGTCGCGTCATATTCATATTGGAGCCAATGGGAAATTTTTGATTTAGGAACGTTGATTTTCGTAATATATGTGTGTTAAATATGTTTCTGTGTGTGATTACGCACGTGGTTTATTCAAATATATATTGTGGTCTCGTATCTTAAAAACGACGTGGCAACCGTGTGGAATAGTCAGTCGGGGGGAGGGAGGGGGGATAAGGTTAAGCGAAATTTACCTACATTATTATAATATCTATACCGATACAACCCCAATTCCCCCCCCCCCCCCGAACCCCGTTACATCGCCAAACTGCGTTCCGTTTCATTAGCTATGCCAATTCGGTGGCGGCGTTTACAACGGCTTTCGTTATCTCTGCCGTCGCCAAAAGTCCGACCGACACCTCTGGTACCCCCCGACTCCCCTCCCGTCGCCTGACTGGTGCAGCCTTATCGATTCGCCAAACCATCGTCGTCGTAATATTTAAGTGCGACCGATCGACGGTGGCAATCTGTAAAGTGGTGAACTGGTGGCAGACGAAAGCATATCAAAATTATGTTTCACACGCACACTGCAATATACGGTGTTGGTATGCATTACACAGATATTATATTACCTAGGTAGGTATACAATATTATAACATACTTACCTATATGCTAATGGTCACGCCATCCGGATTTTATGGGTTTTTTGTCGGGAGAAAGCGGACGGAAAATAGAGATACAGAGACACACATATACTGATAGAAAGAGGGAGAGTGAGCGGGTGATTGTGATAGATATAGTGAGTGAGAGGGAGGTGATAGCGATAGAGGACGAACGGATGATATTTTAATGCCACTGGTATGTTTATGTTTACATCGGATACGCCATAAATATGCGAACGGTCGTCTATTTATTATATGAAACCGTTTAGTAGATACGAGTTCTTCTGCTCCGCAATGGGGATATAATAATATTTTACCGATACGCCTTTGTATATTATCTGTATAGGCGTGCAATTTGTAATAGGTTCACAGATATAATATATGACGATACGTATTACCTCATACCGGAAATCACTGTTTTTTTTTATATACACGACTATAGATATTATCATTTTATTATAAAGAACACGGTCGTAGCGCGATTGCTGGATGGAATCGGTTGATTGGTAGTTTTCCCAGAAATAAACGCTGAGTAGCATTAGCAATATTTAAGTGTTTTTTTTTTTATTATTATATGCATAATATACTGTTGAATAATTATTATTTAAACCCAATGAGGATGCAAGGGGGAGGGGGGCAATGGCTAATGGTCGAACCTCCCCTCCGACCATCTTGGAGCAATTCAAGTTTTTTTTTGTACCACTAGTGTATTTTAGTTGAGAGATAATTTTAAATGTTGAACCAAGACTAAATCCCTCCACCCTCCTCATGACTCACTTTTGAATTCACTACTGATATTTTAAACTACTGCCAAATACAATATCGCATTATCCCGCCCCAGTCAAGTAGTAAAACGTAATGATTGTCGTGTATTCATTCCCCATGACTTAATTCGACTTGTGTATGAATCGCGTTTGAATTTTAAGTCACTCGTAACAATTAGTTAACCCGAGTTCTGCTTTATGAATCAATAAAGGCATTGCTTTGAGTTGGTTGTTTATTTTTACCTATTTAAATATGTATTATATACTATTTTTCAGACCTGCAGTAAACTTCAAAATCATCGCTTTGCATTATTACGCTTTGCGTTATACTAATGATAACTATACGACAGATTTGATGATTAAATCCATTAAATATTAACGTTTTTCAATGTCAGACAATCAAACGCATATATACTGACGACAAACAAGCTCTTAAGTTGTTATAAGTCTTTTCTCGTATATATTTTATGCAATGAATTTAAATTTTAAAGTATTTTTTAAATTAAATATTTTAAAATACGTTAATAAGTAAATTTATTTTTTGTTTTACGATGTATTTATTAACCACGTGAGTTTATTTTTCTATTTAATAATTTTTAACTGTATCAAGATATTGTTACACCAACAGAGTAATTAATAACTTTCTTGCTTTTCCTGGAAATCTATATTGTATACAACTTACAGTACTCAAACACAGAATAAACTTTATCAATATTAAATATTATTTAGTGTTCGGAAAATTTTTAAGTATTTTACGTATGCGAGTTCATACAATTCTTAAAATATTTAGATACCTTCTATTATATACTTTAAGCTAATCAAATGCAAATTACAATAATAAGGTAGTTGGATAAGATTAGAATAGGTTAGAAAGTTGGTCAATATAAAAACGATATCACAACATAACTAGTAAAAGGAAGAAACATTATGAAGTATGAAAAAAAATTGAATTTATTTATACCAATTATTTGATTTAAATAATTTACAATTCTAAAAAGTAATTTGTTTATTTTTTTGGCTATTCAATTGTCTTCTTTTTTAAATTAAATAATAAACATAAGAATTAGTTTAAAAGTTCTTCGAACGGTAGAATTATATACGGTGGAAAATAATTGGATGATGCACTTAGTCGCCTAACAGAATTTTAAAAATATTAATTTAAAAGTGAATTTTAATTTAAAGTAATCTTTTTTTTGTTTGGATAATAGTTCATTAAATGATTTAATACCATTAAACAATTTATTAAATATTATTATTTTTTTTACAAATATTTTACAGCAGTGGATGTATTTTATTTGAACGTAATTATAAATTATTGGTTAAATATAAAATAATATTTTAATGAATTGAATCAAAAAAAAATTCAAAGTTATAAAAGTATGCAATATGTCAATATCTAACATAGTTTGATCACCACACAATAATATTGTCTTAAGACAAAATATTGCAAATTTCAATACAGTAAATTAATTTATGAATTCTTGATATATTGCAAAAACAATGTTGTAATATTTGGTAATTGTTCAGCATGTTGTCAAATTACATGAAATTTGTAAATTATATGTTCAAGTTCACTCAGGAAATGTATTATTCATCAAATGTTGTCATATTTTGTCAATTTATATTCTGTTTTGCACAGTAAATGAGTAAATTATTAAGCATTTATTCTCTCAGTCATTCATTAAACAATAATTATATTACTTAATTCTCAAAGAATACAATTATTTTAACTTACTGCTATTAATAACTTATTACACATTTACACATGCCCGTATGCGGTATTTGAAATTAGTTTCTTTACAAAAATACTAGAGATTTTCAAATGAAGTAGGGAATAATAATTATTATTTCATAAAATCTTCCCAGTTAGGAGAGTAAAATATTATATGGAATATCATGATTCATTATTTTTTCGTGCATATAATTTAATACAGAATTTTTATTAAATAGAGTTTTTTAATTCATATGTTATTATTATTATATTATTATAATATTACATAATATTTATTTTATGACATTCTATAAATAAATAAAAAAATACTTTCTAAAAACATATGAAAAGTTATTTTGAGCTATTTTTAATTGTTATAACAACAAGACTTTTTTGATAACATTTGGAGCTGCATTATACATAATTATTTTTTACAATTATTTATATATATTATTTTTTCTTGCTCCTCGTTTTACTGAATCAGTTTTGATAAATTGGTTTACCGCACTATAAATGTTTTGCTCGATTCTTCACTTCATTTTAAACAAAATTTCGTACTTCTGCTGGAAGTACTGCTTCAGTTTTTTGTAAAATATTTTTACTTAACCATTATTTGGATCCATCAAAAACGTTTACCCATTTTTAAAAATCATTTTTGTAATCTTAAAACTTTTTCTATTATAATTTGAGTATGCATCTAACGGGTTTCGATCTACTTTTGAAATATTCACTAGAACATTGTCCCCGACTTCAATTTATTGTTTTAAACTTTTCATCGCTTACTTCGATCATTTTTTTAGTAGCTTTTTTTTGTCCTTCAAAAGCTTCTAAATTTTCTTTGTAAATGTTGTTTTTGTTTTCACAAGCCCTGCATATGGAATCTTTGTTTATCGTAGGCACATTCGAATCCCTGTTTATACAGCTAACAGCTAACGTCAAGTCCTTCATCTTTGTTTGTATTTAAAAACTGTTTTTCACCATTTTTTTTCTTCATCATCGTCGTCTGCGTGATAAATTATATTTCACTATGAAATAACATTATTCAATATTCCTTTTTTTTTTGATAATATTTAATGGACTATCGTCTATCAGGTAAATACTTTTAATAGGCAGTCCTAACCTAGGCTCGGGTATACGATGTTAAGTACAATGTTTTTTTTTTTTTAATTTACCCATTAATGGAAAGTAACATCCCATTTCCCTCTTCACTACCTTGATTGTCTTTCATCCAAACCTTAAGCACAATATTATCTACATTTTGATTACATGTAATATCATCTATTCATCTAATTTCAATGCGTTTTAATATGTTAGGTTATAAGAAGTCTTTGTATATAATTTAAACAGAGGCCACATATTTGACATTTCTTCAATGATAGTTGTGAATAAACTACAGCTTTCATTCTGTAAAATATTGAAATCTCTGATGTAGTGTATTGAATAGCTCATACGCTACATCTGAAAGTATTTTTGATTTTAATAGACATATAAACGACAAGATTTAGTAACCTTATTTCAGTAGTTCAAAAGCCATTTAAAACCACCACATGACGCCGAATGAGTTGACTAAATACCCATCAAGCAAACTTATCCACAAGCATTAAAAATCTTTGGTTAACATTGGTTTTACAACGATGTTTTTTTCGTGCTGTGATTCTTTTATGCTACACACTATACACATCACACAATTTAGTATAAATTTAAACCATTAATACAATATTTTGAAATATAGAATTTATTTTTTAAAGCTCTAGGACTGCCATATCCAGTGGTGCTTTAATGCATGCTGTTTCCTTTATGGCCCCAAGTACCTACTTGAGAACTTATGATATCCGAAATTTCATTTCATATTGTTGTCGTTGTCTTTTTTGACATCATTATTATTTATTTTAATAATAAATGATAGCTTCATTATAAAATTTATTTTTCATCAAGTGTTTTATTCTGTATTTTCCATTAAAATTCTCGGTAAATCATAAATGTTAAGACACGCGTTCTGTAATGACAAAGAACATATTATTATACTAAATTGTCAATTGTTGATGCATGTTTAAATATTTTGTAGGTACCTATCTCAGACAGAAAATGTCATAATGTACTAATTTATAAATGAAAAAGTTTTAATAATATTCTAAATTATGTAATACTAAAAATGTAGCGAACAAGTTTATCTAAAATGTTTCCATGGAACATCGTGAATGACAAATATAGACAATTCTTGTCAAACAAATAATCAATTATATTCTGCTGTAATTAAAAATATATAAGTACATATTATAAAAATGAATCATCAGATGATTAATAATAATAATATTCTGTGTAGTTTGTATAATTATTATTGATAGTCTAACCGTCATTAGCCTATGTACGCAATAAAATTGAAAATAACCTGGGCGATTAGATTAAAAAAACTTATATTTTCTAACGACTATAGCCCCATCACTCACAATTCTAAAGGTTTAGTCTTTTCACAAAGAAACTAATTTCTCACAGCGTTTGCAACACAGAGATATTATTTATCAATAATATATTTGTACATATAGTTTTTAGTCAGTTTTCAGCTAGTTAATGATTTCTGAAAACAATTTAGTTAGAAACAAAATATAATGCTAGTCATCATAATTTTTTTTTTAAATAGTTATTAAAAATTACTTCTTTGGATGTAGGTACTACTTTCAACTTAATCTTAGAAAACTTTCACACAAATTAAAAATGTTTTTCATTAAAGTGATTATTCTTGTTTTATCAGTGAATAAACAAATATTATAATTTAAAACTAAAATAGAATAATTTAAGTTTTACTATTTGGTAATTAAAAACTTCCATAACAGATTAAATAACAATAAAAAAGTTCTCAGGTAAAAATTTGATGAATAAACTGCCAAACCCAGATTAAAATTATGGCTATTACTCTAAGTGTAGTTAAAGATTCTGAGGACTAAGCAAATAAGTTATAAAAAAAACTTATATATATCCTTAATGTAATTTAATACATTTTAATTGCAAATGTTTTCTTTTAGGAACAGTATGTAGTTACATATTATGTTAAAAAAAAAAAAATGTAAAAAATAAAAATATAAACAAAATTGAATTAATATAAGTATGTTAAATTCAATGATTAAAGACGTCTTCAAGATCATAGTTATATAAGTGAAAAATATTTTTTGTATAGATTCCAGTACAGTTTTAAATTTTAAAAAGTCTTAAAATAACAAATACTAATATAATAATTAATAAAACTAGGTTACTCTACTTTGACCTTCAACCTTTAATTGTGCAGTTTATTTACTGTTATACTTATATTAGTTTATTCTTTTATTACTTATATAGTGTATAATATTGTATAGTTTTGTGCTATTATCATATTATATCACCTATTGTATACACTCTTTTGTAAAAGCCAATTGACGTTATGCTTAAAATAAATTAAGGCTTTTTAGTTTTTAGTGATTTAAATATTATTAAAGTATAATAATTATTATATTATCAAAACTTGTATTATTTAAAATTCGTGTTTTTTTTTTTTTGTAATAAGTAGGTACAAGTGATATACTGTAAATATAAACTTTTTGATGATTTCATCATTTGAGTTTTTCAAAGCCACTGAAAACAAAAATTGAAAGTAGATAATGCATTTTATAACTGTCCCTTGGTTTTTTTATAGTACAAAAAGATGGTCGACCGCGAAAATAACAGTAGGTACAAATATTCTATCAAACCGCTTCTGATAAAAGCATTATATTCCAACAAAAAAAACCCCATTCAATTGAACGGAAAATTATACGTATACACGTCAATCATGCGCTCGATATCAAGTTTTGTATTTTAATGATTGTAAAATATTACAGTTGTTCAAATATTCATGGGAAACATGCAAAAATTCAAATTCTTCACAACACGCTATCACACTCATGTAATAATAGTTATAATAATAATACCTACCTAATATATATTAGAATAAACAGGTAACATTAATTTCAATAATAGTAATAATTAACAACGTAGAAAGGCATCTGTGTGCATTCACAGACTCTGATGGTATTCGTCTGCGGCAGTGCTATGGTGATGATGAGCTACACCCACACAAGTATAGCAACGTTTAGTTTCCACTTGTCATCATTTCACCGATTTCTAAATATCGTATTGGCTTAAAACAATAGTTCTCCATTGTTTCGACTAATATCAAAATATGTGTATTTCAACACGATATTGATTAATCCGGAAAACCGTATCTGAAAGTCTATATGTACGATGCACAATATACTATTATAACTGGGGATGGTAAGGTGAAAATTCTATACATAGCTAGAAACTGGTAAGCGGTGATGATGATAACAATATCAGACATTGTCCGTGGAAATCGATTGCGTTGTCGGCTCTAAGAACGTTCGGGAAAATTCACTCGACAAAATATTAAGTGAAAAAAAAAATGTGAAACAGTGACAGAGTTATTGGTACGTCGTCTTCGGATATCCCTACTGCGGTGATACAAAGAGGACGCTAACGAATATTATACCGTATATATAAAACCAAAGATAGAAGAAAATTCAATAATCTCTTCGACGGATGAGAAAAAGTCGTCCGAAAGAAAATATGAATCGTATACTATACAATGCTGCAAGAACAGCGCTCGTTTATAAGTTTAAAAAAACTCATCCACCCGGTGTGAATAGGGCCCGTAATGGACATCTCGTAAATCGTAATCGTCAGCCGCGACTTACTCGAATGATTTTCGCGGACGGAGGAAGAAAAATTATTCGAAAACTCGGTTGACGACTAGAAAAAAAAAATACATTATACGGTTCAAATATTATTGACCGTTCCACGAAGCGTTCCTGTAATACAGAAATATTATATTATTTTTATTATAGTTTTATACCATTTATTGCGAAAATGATTCTTTATTGTTTTTAGAACGATTATACTGTGCAAAGCATAATAATACTGTTATTGTGCATTACTCCTGTCGAATATAATACTGTTAATCGTCAACGTATAATTGTCATGAATTCGTATAAATCATTTTTTAATAGGTATAATAATTACGAAACAGACAATACATGCATAATACAATTAGTTGTTGTAGTATTGTTATTATGAGTTGAGTGCACACATTAAAATATAATGAATTTCATTAATTATTGAAATAAAAATGTATTTTAAGTACCTACCTATCATAAAATGAAAAATTTTTCTCTGCAAAGTGCTAAGTATTATACACATAACTATATAATATGTACACATATTACTATAGGCATATACATTTTTAAAATTAATCATAAAATCCTAGAATAGAAAAACTATTTTAGTATTTTTATTCAATATAAATTATAATATTATATTTTCAAATACGATCAAAAATGATTTTGATCTCTACACTTTTAAATTTGTGCAAATCAACATTTGATTGAACCTATAAATAAACACTAGCTACCTATCTAACTGTCAAAATACGAATAAATTAATGTTTTTACAGGAAGTGACATTTAAAATAATTCCATTCGAATATATTTGTAAAACCAAATAAGATATAATCGATACGTTGACTTTTAACGGGAAAAGAATTTATCCGTCAAACGAGGATTACACTTTTACTACGTTTTGCAAAAATTTAATACGACAAAGAAATCGAGCGACAGTAAAGGAATACGATTTACGATTCGTCGAATCTGATTTACGATACTCCTCCCGAGACAGATTTAGCCCGGGCAGTGGCCTAAACCTTTCTGTACAGGGGAAAAAAATACAGCTACAACCCTGTTTTTGTGTACGACCAATCCTAACTTTTGCTCAAATCTATTTTGGACAATAGAGACGTTTTCGAACGACTGAAAATCGTTCTTGTCCGCATACATAAGTCGAAAATATGGACGATGTTACGACTTACTAATGACGGTTGTTAAGTCAAAATCAATATATAATAAAATAATAAATATATTAGGTATGTGATACTAATAATATACAATAAACGACACAACAACTACTAAATTATTGTTCATCATATTGTAATGACGAGTATGATTATATTATTGGAGCTTGGCAACAAATTATTGCTAACTATAATAAATTATAAAGTCAATGCAATTTGATCACGATTTGTTATCAAACGCTTTTTAAATAACGATAATTTTGAAAACTCAATATAATGTATTACAAACAATTTGAATAAATTTTAAGCCCACGAGGCAGCAAGGCCCACGTTGCTTTGTTTTCATAATATACTGTTCGTATTGTAAGTCAGAACTCGTGATTTGTTTTAATAGTATGACTGGATGGGCAACGCATGAGGAGTCTCACGTGTCGCCATTATATTTATCGATCAACCATTTTATTTCAATATATTACTTTGAATAGGTGTTTATTATTTCCTTATTGATTTCTTCAAGTAACATCAGGAATCAGGATAAATTATCAATGCATTTAAATGAGAAAAATATTTGAAATCTATAGGCATACTGTATGTTTGATTTCAAAAATACCTATAGTATATTATTATTCCTATTAATCTATTTTTTGTATTTTAGTCTAACTTAGAACTTTTTTAGGAATTATTTAACACAACTGTCAGTTTTTTAAATTGTTATTTTGTGTTTAGGTTTGATGTAATTTAAATGTAATTTTTTAAGTTTATTTTGACACGAAATAATATCCCCATTTTGTTATAATGGTTTTAATAGCTTGAATTAAGGTAAAAATATTATATGTATTCATTTCAATATTTACCTATTATGAATGTTTCTATTATTTGAATTTCATCAAATAAAATATCAAAACTATAAATTGTTGAGGCTATTAATTAGTTTAAAAAGAAAGAGAATTGATCCCCAAGTTTTTGATTTAGTATTTTTCATTACATGAATTATTGTAATAAATTATTTATTTTAATGTTTTGCTAACGCATACATTATTGCAGTTCCAATCTTCACGTTAATCAACTCGGCTAATATTTCTTTGCGGGGGTGTCTTTAGGGTGGGATTTACCATGCGCCAAAAAGGGAGAGGGTGTTGAATTGAGATTAAACCATTAGGTTACGTAGTTTTATTTTATATCCAAAGTCAGTGAATATGTTTTTTAGGATGTAATTAATATATTTATAAGATATAGTGTTTATTTTATAGACTTATTCATAAATAAATTATATTTTATGGAACCTGAATATATTTGTAAGAATTATAATATTAATCAACACTTGATTTTCGTTATGGAAGATTAATGACTAGTTTATTTTTATTCATGTGGATGAGGAAAATCAAATTATTTAATAGTTTCATTCGTCTATAATATTATTGTCTCGAATGTACTGGGCTCAAACATGGGTTGAGAACACTGCTCTATAGTATATTAATTTAAAGTAATAAAATTTAAAAACAATCGAAAAACAGCTCTGAGCCCATATCCGATTTAATGCAACTATATCTGATGACGATCCTGCAGGAATACTTGTATTTTATAAACATTTTGAAAAAACCATTATGTTGCCCCATTTGAAAAAAAACCCTAGATTAGGCCGATGGGAAGTATTACTGCCCCGTTTACCATTCTTTTCCTATAACCCACCCTTAAGCACCACAACACATAATACTATGGTATTGCAAACACATTTAGTTAATCAATTTCTGTAAATATAATTATATTCTGTTGTGTGTGTGTGTGTAATATTATAATGCGTACACGAGGTGCGTATAATATTATAAATGTCATACAACAATATTTCTTTCTTTTGAGTTTTGATTGAGTACTTATTGGGAAAAAAAAATACATAAAAGTCGACACGAAAAACTACTCATCTGGAAATAAAATCGTGTCGAGCTTATAATATTACTATAATATAATGATAAATTCCATAATGTAATTGTGCAGTGCGCCGGATCGATGTTTTCATGTGCTAAGAGTTTGACCCCCGAAAGAAAAAAAAAACAAAATTTTCTTCCGGTCGGCCGCACTATACCGACGTCTAATACACGTCGTGCATAATATTTATAATATATGTATATATATTATGTGCGTGTGTGTGTGCAAAATATATAATATAAATACCTACATATACACGTATATATTATATATTATGTATATATTATGTGCGTGTGTGTGTGCAAAATATATAATATAAATACCTACATATACACGTATATATTATATATTATGTATATATTATGTGCGTGTGTGTATATATATATACATCAATATTTATCATTACATTACCCTCGGATAAGTCGTTTTGATACGGAATAACCTCGTGGCGGTCGTTCTGCAGGGTTTTGGTCACGCCATGTTTTATCGAACGCCCGGCACGAAAACGTCTCGCGTAAAACAATAAACGAAAACAATATTATTACCTATGACAGAATACGTGCACTACTAGCCGCATAACATTATAACATTATAATAATAATAATATTCTGTATATTATAGCAAAATTATATTATAAACAACCCGAGGGCCTAGGCGGCGCGGCGTTGCGAGTACACACGAATTTTCGGCTTAAGTTTGTTTAATTTAATTCTCTTGTATTTTAGTTTTTTTTTTTTTTAATCTAATTAAGTACGTGTAGTGGGCACCTCTACGACTCGTGTACGAGTGCTCCCGATTTGTGGGTAGATTTTCTTTCACCGCACGAGACGTGTACGTTTTTCGCGAAAGCCTAAGCGCGTGCCCAAGTTGTACACACACCATAGGGATACAAGTTTAATTTATACACACGGTCCGTGTCATTATACAATTATACCCGGAAATGTGCGATTTTCCGTGAATCACTTTTTGTTCGCTAACTTCCGAAACGGCGGAGTATAATAACGATTTCTCGGAAGGTTTAGCACGTGCGTGGAGTCGCAAAGACCCCGATGACCACTCCCCCCCCCCAACACACAACAGAGTTTTATTTGAAAACTATAATATGACGTCGTCATTTTACTAGGTAATATTTTGAAAATCGGTTTTTAGAATTTGCAAATCACTGCCCAGTCCGATGTATAAAAAAATTGAGATTGGGTGAGCCAAACTTTACGCAGTCCCCCTATATGTGCACGCAGTAAACGAATAAACGACATCAGAAACGTTCAAACACTTTGCAAATCAATTTTCGGAATTAGTAAATCGTTTGAGAGTTTGACGTAATAAATAGAATAAGATCGAGGTACTGCGTACGTTGTGTTATGCCCGTCCATTTAATAATATTGATATTTTTCACCAATAATAAATAATAAGCTTGATTAGCATGAAGGTTCATGACCAATTTAAAAAATTTCATGACATTAGTGTCGTTGGGATCGCAAAGAGCAACGGGTGGTACTGAAAAACGTTTTACCAGCACCGCCCAACTACTATTAAACATTTAGAAATTTACTTAATGTAATTGTTGTTCTGTTTGTTTATTATTATTGTGATCGGTTAAAACTATAGTGTGTAATATAATCATTCGTCATTGGAAAGTAATTTAATCTCTGTCTGATCCTACTCAAACTAGGTGCGATTACCTCGCTGTTAATAAAATACGAACAAATAAAAAAAACCACCAAAAAAGAATTTCTAAAATGTATACACTGATATAATAATATTGAGCATTGATCGTGAACTCGTATGACTATCTCAAAAAATGTACGCGACTATAATTGTTTTTTTTTTTTTAAATTTGTACTTGCTTCCAACGCCGATTGAAAATTAAATTATTCAAGTTCAAAAAAAAAATTAGATCGAGAGGGTAGTTGTCCGATTTTTCCCAAACCTTATTGGCAAATATCTTGCAAATGATTGTACAGATGAAATGAGGTGGAAGTGAAAGAACTCGAATAATAAAAATAAAGTGCAACAAAATAGTGAAGTGCTCTAATATAAAATTCTGAAAATTCTCAGACATGAGGGTAATTTAACTTTTCTTTCAAATCATCTAATTAACAAAGTTATCGACTATCCACCTCTTCTTTCACTACCTAGTTCCACACACCAACGTTAACACACATGCTTGTATTATATTTTTCATCCCTTTCACTCCCCCTAATATTTTAGCTTCAATTCAATAAACGTAAGTATGAAGAGTTTTGCAAATTAGGATCCATAATTTCCTCTGTGAATAATTTTTTATTATATAATTATCTGTGTATTGTTTTTGTTAAAATGTACTTTGACTTATTTTTTTATATCAAACAGAGGAGTTACTTGAGAATTCTGAAAAAATATTTGAAAATATTAGTCAAAACAAATATCTTATTTTCAAACAAATTGGTCTGGTGGGGCGAAAATTCACGCACGTGGAACTAAACTTAATACTGTGGATGGTTATTGGCATAAGTGCAAGTACTTTATTTTCGTGTTGAAAAAAATGCAGGATCTGTACACAAGACAAATGTATTCGTATATTTTGTAAAAATTAAAATGTTATTGTCACCCTTGTTTAAACCAATAGGGTCTTAATAATATTATGGTATGTTAGAAGCATTAATCATTATTATTATATTGTTGAAGATATTAACAGAATATATTTTGTGTGATACATTATTACAGAAAGGTTTCTTATAACATTTAAAAGATTTATTTTCCATAGTAGAATATTCATGAATATTTAGTTAGTTTAAAATCATCTATTTTGTGCGTTTTATATTTGTGTTTTTTTTATTCCCTGAAAAGTTTTGTATTTTCGAACTTTTTAAAGTTTCGTATTTTTTTTTCTTTGGGAACCAGCATTATTTATAAATTAGTTTTTTTCCTAATTTTTCAAATTAATAAAGAAACGCAATTAAATATGTACGTTTGAGTTTCGATATTAAATGTCCCAATTTATTGTGTGTAGACGTGGCTTAGCAGGGGCCCAAACATAATGCGATGAATAATCGGGGGGGGGGGGGGGATTGAAAATTGAAAAAAAAAACATCGTTCAACCTTTATAACCTTATAGGATAACCGACGAATATATTGTATTTGATTAAAACTATATATTGATATTCTACACTATTGGCGAGATATGTACAGGTGTAACCGGAAATAAAAATATTCAGTATTATCTTTCCAGTGTTAATTAAACACCACAACAGAATAGTTTTCTACTTGGAGAATTCAATTAAATGTCTCAAAAACAGTAGCAGTAATTTTTGGACCCCACGAAACATAAAATTGGCCAAACGAGGGGAGCGATGAAGCCACCACCTGAAATATCTAGGAGTTATTCTTAACTATAACAATATAAGGTTTGAAAAACACATTTGAATAACAATCAAAAAAGCGTGTGTGCCCAGGTGGCACTCTACCCTTTTTTTTAAATCGTAACAGTGAGGTCCTATTGTCGGATGGACTGACAATTTATCTCAGATCTATAATACTGATAATACTGTATACGGCACCAATCTGAAGAAAATTCATTGGTCACGTGGGCCAAGATCCGAGGCCTTCCATAAACTCTCGTTAGGCGCTAAAACCGATGCCCACTCTCTCGTAACAAATCGAAATCTCCTCGATTTCACAAATACTCCACCTCTTTAAGACGAACCTCTCCGCCTAGTAAAATCACTCAGACACGCGCTATCTCACAGCAATTAATACACACACTTATCAAGACTAGCCTGAATGACCACTGTTCCACCCTAGAACCACCTCACGCAGAGCAAAAAGAAAATAGTCTGGTGCTCTAAATAGGACACCATCTGCCCGAAAAAAATGCAAATTGGCTTGGAATAATAATTTAATAGTTAGACTATCAAAGTACGTTTATAATAATATCGATAGTGTCTATTACTTATAATATTACTTTCTATCATTAAAATATTTTATATTTTATGTAATGATAATACACTGTCTTATCTACATGTATTTTTTTTTTTTTGATAGAAAGAGGGAGGGGGAAGAGAGATAGAGTGAAAGAATACTATAGAAATAATATTGTTCCCGTACACATTTCACTTCGAAGAAGTGTTTTTTCTCTATCAGTAATAACAATAATAATAATACCGAACAACTGTGATGTGCATCCGATTTCAATGCACAACGTTTTCTATTTATTTTTCCTTGATGTATGTAATATATTATCTATTATTTTTATTATTTTTTTGCCCTCTAATATTTGCTTTTAAAATGAACCCAACTAGTCGTGTGTCGTATATCACCACGCTCGGGTATTGTTATATTTGGATACACATTCCTGCATTCTAATATTATTATATTTCGTCAGTAGTGTACTAGTACTGTACCTATACCATAAACCTACCTATCATCTATATGCAGAGTCGCGTTTGGTCTATCATCACGGGTGCATAATCATAATAATAATAATAATAATAATAATAATATAAATTGCATCATGATAATACGTCATCGGTGTTATAATAATAGTTGTCTTACGAAAGTTTCAAACTAAACGGAAAATAAAACGTGTGAGTGCATTGTATATAATATTATAATCCAATATCGTTATGCACACAGCTGACGCATGAGGTTGTACAAGTATTTTTGACTAGGTGTGTGCATTATTATAATTATAATTATTATCGTAGCTACCATTATTATTACTATTATAACTATTATTATTATTATTATGTAAAATAGTTCAGTTTCATTTGTAAAGCGAACAGTCGCTTCCAAACACGGCCAGCTACTACCAGATGTAATATACCGACGCACTGTCCCGCGTAATTGCGTTTTAACCGAAAAATACCGTAAGGCCCTGCATCGGTCGTGTCACTCGTGTGTGTGTGGTGCAGGCCAAAGAGAGGACAGGGTGGTGTGTGTGTGGAAAAATAGCAAAGGATATATTATTATTATTTTTATTGTATGGACTCGGAAAATAATAATAATAACAAGCGATGAGGGATTCGCCGTTTGTAACGTAATATTGTTATATTATTTTCGCCGCTCGTTTGTAATTAATAACGGGCGCTCTGCAGCTCGGCGGGGTCTTGGTCGTCGTGTTTTAATCGACGTCAACCCAAGAGGGGTCAGGCTATTTATCTTCTTTACGCTCACACCAGAAAGGATTTTGTGACTTTTTTTTTTAAGTGGAGGTGTGTTTTTGAAAAAAAGAAGAAAAAAGTGACCTAGGCGCATTCGTCTTACGCAGAACAGATGGCGGCGGTGCAGAGCTAACGAAACACACGCAGCAAATGTTATATCAATCAATCTTCTTATTTTTTTTTTCACTCCAACCCTCTTCCTAACTACGTACGTACTTTTTTCCATCAACTTGACTTTTACAAAAACAATATACCTACACAAATCGAGAAATTAAACGAACTCGCCAACGATAAACATATAATAATAATAATAAGGTAGACTTCTCTCTGTGATCACCGGCTCCGTTTCTAAGTACACGAAAGTCGCCGGTGAAGATCGAGAAAATAAAATTATATGCACAGAGTGAATAGGTGTTATTATGATACTCATAATATTATTATTCATTTACCTATAAAAAAACGTGGTTGAATTTTAGCTTTAAACATCGAGCTCAGGCCTTCCACCGATCGTCATTGTCTTGCACGCAAAAAACACGTTTTGAAAAGATATTATAATATTTTATTATTATTATTTTATCATAATTAAATCACTCAAAGTACATTAGTATCGACTTATAACTAATAACAAGCTATACAATTATACCTTTGAATTATACCATTGAATCATTGGGAAAAAGGAAAACAGTACTTTTTTATTCTTGTCTAATGACAGTATTATTAAAATCATTTTGAACGTTTAAAGTGAGTACTACTATGTAACATTATGTAATATATTATTGTGTTACAGCTTACGATTATTTTTTTAATAGAGTAGTTTATTTATCAAACAGTATTAGGACAATGTATTTTTATTAAAATACACAAAATAGTTAGTAATGCTCAGTATTTATATTTGGTACAAAATATTTTACTTTGAAAAATATATAAAATAAAAATGAATTCAAAACAACTATACAAAGTTTTGTTAAAGTGTAGCAAAAAAAAAAAGCATTCATAATACTTGATAACTTATATAAAGTGTAAAACTCGTGGAATGTATTATAGTTTATTATTGTTTTGTAAGCAGACACGGTTTATATTAATATATTATAAAATAAGTAAGTATAGAACACACATAGAAAGTATTTCGTGATCGAGTGGAAATTATTAGTGTATTGTAAAGGCATATTCTGTTATAAAAGTCGATGTCTATAACATTTTGTATTTATAATCATAATATACATATTATATTTAAAATCATAATATATATATATGTATACATTATATGAGTATACATATTGCGGATTATCGTTTCGACGATTACAGTTTCCGAAGTGTATTTTTCAAACGACCCATCATTACGGCCGGAAACGGTTTAGGGAAACGCAGTCAAATCTCTAAACGGCTTTTCCTTGGGGAATTTTTCACATATTATTATTATATAGTACGTCCAACTGTAAAAGCGAAGTACGTCTTGACCCCCCGGCGGCGTATATAGGATCACACGCCTCGATCTGTCGTCTTTTTATTTTCTCGACTTGCTTTATTTTTTTTTCATTTTTCGATCTTTTTCCGTCCCTTTAACGAAATAAAAATCCGCAACAATGAATTCGGTGCTCTATAAAATTTGATCACGTTCCCTTGACCGTGTGTGGTGGTGGTGGTGGTGTTGGTGGTGGTGCAAAAGCAGAGTGGCGATGGAGGAAAAAAATATTACTCCGCGACGTGAATGACGATTGGAAAACACACACACACAATCATTTTTCCGATTTTTCCGATTAGTTCATGTCTTTAATTCCGCCCTTTCGGTATTCTAGGGATCTGTGGACTTGGCGTATATCGGTCCTCAGTCCTCACCCACGCAGCAGCAGCTGAATGTGCGTATTATTTATACTATACACAGGCATTATACGTGAACCCCTTAAATTCGACTTCGCAATTTATTATACGTCTCGATGCGCACACGGAAAGATTCATACAAATTTCTTTTAGTTATAAATAAAATAAAAAAAAAAAACTTCAATACCAGCGCAACATAAAAACGGGACAAGAGTAAAATATATATAGCAATCGTTTTGCCAAAGTGCTCTCGGTACTCATTTTTTCGTCGTTTGGTATTTTTTTTTTTATTTTTTTTATTTATTATTTGTATGTGCTTTATTTATTTATTATTATTATTTCGTTTTTTCGCCTCGAGACAACAAAAACAACTACGAAAAAAAAAACAGCAGTCGTGGAAGCCGTAGTCTCTTCGGCAGCAACTGCAAAGTCGACCGACGAACGAGAACTCGAGTTTTAGTTTTAGTTCCCCGCCAGGACGATAAAAAAAAAAAAAAGAGGAAAAAAAGAAAGAAACGAGTAGGCGATAAAATAGCGTTTTTGCGTATGTTGCTCGAGGATAATAATAATAAAAAAGATACATATACATACATATATATACGCGACGAAAAGAACGAAAGTGGAAAGCAAACAAGACTCGGGCGTACAATAATACGCGCCCCCATATACGAACGACACCGATTTACTATCGAAAAATGTCAATTTGCAGATGTGATTGGTCCACGACAAACGGGTGGTGGGTGCGCAGTGTATGTATAATAATATATACATTCAGTTTTTTTTTTTAACTTTTAGGGCCATCCGAGCACCGTAGTTCGTATAATATTATAAAATTGTTCAATTCGTTCGTTTTGCATATAAAAATGACGTCCTCATAATATATATTTACATTGTCATATTATTATATTGTACCTTTACGCTTGTTTGGTCGTCGTCGTTTGGTTTGTCGTTTTTTGTAAGCTATAATTATTATACAGATAACAATTAAAACGATAGTGTGTCAAGTGTTTAATTGAATTTTTTTCTGGCGGCGTCTACGCAGACATGTAATTCTTTATTTTGTAGAAAAAAATTCTGCTAAGTTCTCGGCTTTGATGATGATAGTTTCCGCAGGTAGCGAATTGGATCTAGCTTATACTTGGGGGGGGGGGGGTTGGACAAAAGAAAAAAAATGTTGTTGTAATATTCAAAAACGGGTAACCATAGATACTTGAAATATTCACTATATATATTTAGGTATAGTATTAGCATTTTCTAAACGTGGTATTGCTTTCAAAATATTTTAGCTCTTTTTGAACTATTTATTTACATAATATAAAAATGTTCTAGTTTTATATAATATTATATATAAATGTTGATACAATTTTTAAACTCCACCAAAAAGATAGTTTATTCAATAGTAGGTCCTCAGCAGATGTTTTTGTTGGAATTAAACAAAAAAAACTGTTAAGTTTAATTAATTGTATATGAGTGATTAATGCTAAAATGTTTAACCACTTTGCAGGTATTCAAATAATATATACAAATGTTTTCATGTTTTTCAATGATACTTATAACAAAAAAATATTGATCAACAACTTGAAACATTCCAACATTATTTAATTTATCACTTTCTATGTACTGAACTAATTTTAGACTAATTTTATGTTATTTATAGGCTTTAAAATTGTATATTTTTCCTGTTATTTTCTTGTGTTGATAGATAAGTATTATAATTAGTTCAAAAGCTAGACAAATTTAAAAAAAGATCACAAATAAATCTTTCTTGTAACAATTTAAAAATATTAAATATATAAATGAATATTTTTTTTTAAACATTCGATTTTAATTTAGTTTTTGAAGTTAAATATAAAAACGAAATACAACGATTTTAGTATTTCATATAAATTTTATTAAAAAAAAATTATTCTAAGAAACATGGCATTACGTTTATTATTACCTTAAGAGTTACTATTTACTATTATACAAAATTACATTTTCTAAATATTTACATATTATATAGGTACATGAATTATCGCTTACAGCAATAAGTTCAACTTTTCGTGTAATAGAAAAATAAATCTTTAATATACTATTAACATAAAATAAATAAATAATAAAATATCTTAAGAAAGACACTTAACGATGTAAAAACGGTTTGTCAGTGGGAAAACTCGATACATATATATATACATACCAGCTAAATATACATCAAAACGATCTTTGCGAGTTATTTTAAACAATTTTTTTTTTTGGTTTCCTTGTATCTCAACATCAGACGTTTATTCGCAACTTTTGAGACCGACGGCGTTTTTAACTTCATTATTATTAATATATTGTAGTTGCGTCAGTATTCGAAAGATATTAAGACCATGCGCGGATTGGGTTTGATCGCAAACAGTTCTAATCAAACGATTTCAAATTCCAAAATACAGTTTGACGTGGAGGCGTTGTATGCATACTCTCAACTCTGAACCGACATTTGTGGGTGTTATAAAGTAGAAAATCCGTGTATTATAATATGTGTACAATATATATATATAGGAATTAGATATAGTAGCCAGGTACTAATATATATTTGACAAACAGATCGTCATTTTTTATAATCTTTATTCAGTTTCTTTGATTCTCAATATCAGTGCGCTTACTTACAACTATCTAGACTAAAAGCGTTTTAACTTTATTACAGTAAATAACTGTAGTTGCGTCAGTATTTGAACAATATTATGACGGATTTAGTTTGATCGCAAAAACACTTCTAATCAAACGATTTTGAATTATAAAATACCTACATAGTTTTACATAGCATTGTCAAAACACGTTTGACTGTGAAACCAAATTTGGCTGCACGAGAGTCGGAAATCCTAGTATGATTTTGATCACAAATGCAAGATATAGAGATATTGGATATGCTACTGTTATACATTTGACCCACGTGGTGTACGTACAGTGAATACATTATTATTTTGGTTTTAGTTGTGACAGTCCGTTTACCGTTTGTCGTAGAACCTATACGAGATTTGAATTAATCTGTCAATTTCACAAATACGATCAAACGTCACGTCGAATAATATTATATAAATTGACGGATTGTATTGTGTTTAGCCGGTAGTATATACGAATCGTTTCGATTGCGAATAGTCGTGATTTAGTTTGAATTTTTCAATGTTTCTATATTTTATGCATCTGTGTATGTAACTTTATGTAACTATAAGTTAATAAGTTATATTTTGGTTTTTTACACTGTTTTCATATGACAAGATGTAATATCTGCAGAAAATGTTCTTTTCCCCGAGAACCAGCCTATTGATAATAATATTTTATAAGAGGCATAATTTAGTACCTACCTATATAGATTTGTAAATTGTAATAATAATAATAACAATATGACGTTTATTGATATCATTGCGACTGCAATACTAAAGTATATTATTAGGTATTTTAGTTACCTATTCTGCTTAGCAAAGTCAGTAACACGATTCATATTGGTGGTTTTAACTTGTTTTTAATTTTTAATTATTATCATTGATAACTTCGGTTAAGGTACAACAATTAATAATAGACAATTGTGTATTATTTAAACACAGTATGTACCTATTTACATTAATTGTGTTGATCATTAACAACCTTAGTCTATCAACATTATGATCGTTTTTCGTTAAACGCATAAATTATTTACCCCGTAGAATATTGTTATCATTATTATTATTATTAGTATTCGATTTTGTTTTTTTTTTTTTGTTGATAGAAAACCTACCAACTATGGCCAATATCTGTCTGTAGGGGGAACGGTTGGTATGAAATACGTATTGTTTGTGTGGCAAAGATTTTGTCGCTAAAAATCTAGGGCGGTCAATGGTCATCCGGGAGCTAGCAATGCTGGCCGGTGTGTACACTCTGAACGCGTACGCATCTGAGTGTAGAGACCGCGGAACATCAAGCCACCATTGTTATTTTAATTACTTTATTATGTAATACACCGTCAGTATCTATTATGGAACTCGACATTTTTTGTTTGTTTCTAAACGAGCATTCAATATGTAAATGTGATCAAATAGTAGACATAAAAGGTAAGTACTTTATATTATAATTAGTGCATAATTGATTTAAACCCATTTTTTTTTTATTATTCGATATTGTTGAAAAATAAATGCATATCATACATTCATACTATACGATATTGTCAACAAATTCAGTCTCTATTGGTTTAGACTGTTGGGAGTTATAAAAATATTTTTTTTCCGACTAAGCTAATTATTTTCATCAGTTGATTTTAAATTAAATCAATTAAAATTATTAAACTATGTATGCCATTTATAATAGTGTTTCGTTCAGTTTTGGTTTTAAACTCAATTAAATAACTAAATACATTATTTATTATTATATTCAATAGTACGAACCCATTTCAAAACGCGTAAGTCAATAGTTTGTACAACAATTAAACACGTTTAACACATAATCAAAGTAATTATTATAATATAATAATATAAGCACAAATTAAATTTAAAAATATTTTCCACATTCTTATACCTATGTAGGTTTGCAGCTATTCAATTATCTACATCTTTGGATCTTTAACTTTTGAAGTACCTCACATATATTTTGCGGATTCCTGATGAAAGACTTTTTCAAACCACTGCCTTCCTTCCCGGTTTGCTTTTAAACAGCATCTTTTTTAAATCGCATGTTATCATAACAAACTTCTCGTGGTTAGAACCACTGATAATGCTGTAAACCCAGTTCAATAACAGGTGGTCGACAATACAGTATATGTTTTTTTGAAAAAAAAACAACAAAATAATATGTTTAAGCAAAAAATAGTCAATACAATGAGCGTAGGATACTAAAATGGATCGCATTATATTATGGTTATTATTATGCGTATTAATGTCATCGTAATATAGGCCCTATAAAAATATTTACCTGCTATGAATTATGATTTTATCCAAAGCAATACAAATAATAAAATAATAACAGATCAAGTTCATTGTATACTTTTAACTGTGGTAAATTGTATGCCAGTATATGATAATAATTTTAAAATGGTAATACAACTACATAAATATTATATTATTATGTTCAGTGTACAAACGTAGTAAAATATTCAAACCATTTATAGAAATATGGGAAGGAATATAATGAAAATGTAATACTAAAAGACAACCTTTCAATGCATACATGATGGGATCATTTCAAAATGTGTTATCAAATGCTATAAGAATGTTTCAAACAATTCAAAATGTACCTGATACTAGGTATCTAGTACAACAGTGCTTGATTCGGGAAAAAATTAGACGAGGGATGCAAAATATTAGAAAAAAAATATACAACTGAATATTCAAATGTCTTATTATTATATTGGGATATGATTAATAGAAAGGATATGCACGAATATTTTTTTTTAAATTAATAATATTATATAGGACGGTAGTTGTATATCATTCGAAGGCATACTCTGTACTACTATTTTAATAATATAGTTTAGTTCCATCATAGATGGTGGTGCACACTGCACGCATTTACTTAGAAAGCGTGATCGTGTGGCTTTCAAAGGATATGGTTAAGTTTATATTTATTAAAAATGTCTCCGGATGATTTATTATATTAAAGCACCGGGATAATGAAGATATCATAACGATAGTATATCATCTCGAGACACCTAATTTATATCGTGGCCGATGGCTCTAAGTCGGTAAAATTACAGCAGTAGCTTCAACCTCGTAGATGTCAAATCATAATCCTAAACGATATAATTACGAAACATATGAGGAAAAAAGTAAGAGAGTTTTGGCAAGGTTTCAAATGTTTGGCAAGTCGGTCGAAAAGAGTGCAGGATATTGTGTTAATAAATAATATGAGAACCTATCGTGTCTTTTGGTGTATAATAATATATATTAAATTGAGGGTGGCTTGACGTGGCCCGTTGGCTGCTACCAGTCGCGGAATGCGACTGGGAGTAAGTAACGGCCACAACTACTGGCTCCCGGATGGGTGACCACCCGGGTTCGTAGTAGTTTAAAACCTTGCCACACATACACGTGTTTGCTACCTACCGTAACAACCCTAACAATCATAAAAACAATCTACCGTACCAACCTTACCCCTACTACAGCTCATAGCCCCTACAAAAGCTAATGGCCTTAGTCCCCGGGCTTAAGTTCAATGAAAAAAATAAAAATAAATAAATTAAGGGTCTTCTAAATTTAATGAGATCAAAATGGTAGGAACCGTGAAAGAATTAACGTAATCTCAACCATGTTTGTCGTGTTTGAAGTTTGGAATAAGACCCTGCTTAGCTACATAAAATTTTTTTGTTCAAATCTTTTAAAGTTCAAAAATATTATACTTTTGTAATGGGTATGGAAAAATTCAATAATATTTTATTTTATTATACAAAAACTGTCGTTTGTTATGAGTGACAGATATTATAGTTTACCTATTTTGAACTGACCGAATATACTTGATGTATACTTAAAGAATGATAATATGTTAAATAATTGTGTCATTCATGCAACCTGAAATTTATAATTTACCATCTAACTATCGACGTTATAAATATAAAAAACATAAAATATACATTTTTTTTCATATTTTTTACACACTCATCGTCCAAGTCAAGTGTTATAAATTTTCTTTTTTTATTTACATTTAAATATTACATTAATATGGCTATGTTGTTTTTATAATATAATATTATTATGTGTGTCTAATATTATTACCTTAAATTACTCGATGTTTGCAATTGAACTAGTATTATTGTCAATATTTTTCTTATATCAATGGTTTTATTTATTAATCTCATGTTTTGTAAGAATATAATATATCTGAAAATGTTTTTTTTAGTATGGTAGAAAAACTTATTAAAACTACTGAAAATATCACTGCACCAATGAAAAAATGATCACGTACAATATCCGGTAGAGTATATAAATTAGATCCAATAACAACGAAAAAGTATGATTTTTGCCATATCTAAAATGTATTTTTAGTAACTTTAACCATGTTTATGTTTATTTCAAATCATCCATCGATAAAGTTCATCTTAATAGATATAGATACATTTCAAGAAAGTTATTCAATTACACATATTGTAGAATAAAAAAAAGAAGCTAATCATAATTTTAAGTATACTTTTGTACCCTGTGAATTATAAATGAGCAACATTTGAGTTAATAATAGAATATTTAAAAAATAGAAATCTTATAATAATAATCACTGTCTAATTATTGTTGGTGTTATTAATAATACATGCAATATATCTACACTGTACTGATACTGATGTGAGCTCTGTAAATGTACGAGATAAATTCCAACAATTTTAACTGCACAGAGCATGGTGTATATTTATATTATATTTTATGGCATTTTGTTCCAGTTGCGAGTTGTGACGCAGATCATCAAAATTAATATTTAGATGTGGCGCAAATTACATGTTTTTTTTTTTATTAATGAGATTTTAACATATAATTATAGTCTAAAATTACATGTTAGTTTGTTATATTTTAGCTCAAATTGAATGCGCACAAATATACTTGTTTGTAGCACAAGTCACAAGTATAATTATACAATTGATGCCAAATCTAATATCCCTTCTGTTATTATTATAGGTACGGGGGTTTTTTTTTTTTTTTACAAAATCAGCTCAACAGGTATCATAAAGTATTATAAAATGACATAACAACAACGGGTGTGAATATTTATAATTTGTACATACTTCTAAATTGTTTTGATCAAATGTGTTCCGCCGACGAGAGGACTCGGCCAAGCAGTGTGTGCCGCACACGTTCAACAAATATACGTTACGCTGCTGCAGAAGTCACTATCGCCGAGACTACCGTGTCGAGTAACGACTATCGTGTGGTGTTTTTATTTTATTTTTATCGTTATGACTATTATTATTTTTATTATTATTGTCGTCATTATCGTCATCGTAGCGCCATTGTCATTATTCCAATGAAATGTGTGTGTGTGTGTGCACGGCGCGATAACACGAAAGCCACAGCAGTAAAGACGGCAGCCGTACTAAACATGCCAGTAGCATAACATTATAATATTTTGCAATATCACAATGTGAGATCGATCGGTCGAGCAGCTACGTTACGATAGTGTTCGAAGACTATTTCAGCAGACAGTGCGAAAGTATATTATAGTGTAGGTTTAAAACTTGTCGATTGTGATTCTCACCATTGCCGAGTGTCTCGTGATAAACGTAATACGGGTAGGTATAATAATGGATACGAACTATTCCGTTTGAAACAAAAAAAAAAATTTTAAAAAACGTATATTAGTGTGTTATTGTAGTTCACGATCGAAAAATTATTTACCCGATATTATCAAATATAATAACTATGCCTACATTATTTTCAGGTATTTTGATATCGAATAATAAATTTTCTTATTTTTGTTTCACATATTTGTATTAACGATGCAAATGTTATGGTGTATAGTTGCACCAAAGCCATAGCCAGCCTATGAGGTTCAGGTAATACGGCCCATTACGAAATATTTTTCTTTTTTTTTCACCGACCGTATTGTGTTGTGATATCTACAGAAATTTCTAAGACGTGTTATATAAAGATTAATAGTATTTATTTATTTATTTATTTAATTAAAATTTCTTTTGGGTTTATTATAATTGTATGGGTTTATAGTTGAATGTAAAATCAGATTTAGGACGAGTAACGGGTATATTAAAGTAAGGGTGACAACTGCAGTAATCCTGTAGATCCTCTCAAACTTGAATAAGTATTATATTTTAATAGCTGTCGTCGAGATATGAGTTTTCCGTGCACTTAATTGATAATGTGAAACTGTAGTCTGCGGTAAACGAGGTGTGAAAAAAAATACAGTGGTTAATTTTAATTGCAACAATAATATACTACTCAATCAAAACACTTATCAGTGTTAGAATTAAAATTTTAAATGCACAGTATAGTTTTCAACTTTAAATTTGCTCGACTTGATTAACCGATTTTTTTATTACTGTTTCGACGTCGTCAAATTTCTGTCCGCTGGGGTTGGTTTTAATATTGCTAATAACAAAATTTGGTCACAAGGCTATCGACCTTGTGAGTAGGTACCATTGAGAAATATATTACATACCTAGTTCTATGCCGAAGGTACCAACCCAGTTATTATTGTTTGTCATTCGCAGAAATTTATGAAACGCGATAGTCGATAACCCGCGGGATGTGAAAGGCCGTGTTCGAGCTTTGAACCGTTCTGGCCGATTCCATCGGATTCTTTCCATCTTCGTAATTAAAACCACTCTGCAGTGATAATAGTGCGATTAACGACTGTCTGACCTGTTGCAACGGATCCATAATAACAACAATATAGGCATTCGACAGTTGTTAAAGTTTGAGTCTTGGTATTTTTCAATCACACCTCGTATCTTATAGCTAACGAGAAAAAAAACCTATCTTGCTGTTAAAAGTATATTATTATTGTTTCTCCAAACACCGGGGGGAAAGAAGAAAGCTTTTTCATCTATCTCGAACCAAACTCGTTCTCTATCTATATAATATTATATATATATATATCCTACACGAGCGCCTACTTTGTACCTAAGATATACTGTACATATATAGTAATAATAATGCGTAAACACGCGCGTCGTCGGAGCCGTTCGTACCGTCGTTTTATCGTGTGCGCGTGACTGCGGCTGCGGCCGACGAGTGTCTCTGTTTTTGACGATGAAAAACGTCCGTTTCGAGAGGATTTCGACCACCAATGTGCTTTTATCCCTCCGCCAGCGCCGCCATAATATCGCACACAAAAGTCGCCGTCGAAATCCTTGAACTCGTTTCCCTATCGCGCGCGCGTGTGTGTGTGTGAGTGTATGAATGCGTGTGTGCGTGTGTGTGTGAGTGTGTAAATGCGTGCGTGTGTGTGTGTGTGTGTATGTGTGTGTGTGCTGGCGTGAATTATTATAATCTATTGATTTTTATTTCGTATCGACGGCGGCGGCGGAGTCGGTGACGGTTGTGGTGGTGCCGATGATGGTCTACGAGGGCGAAACGGTTTTCGACGACCGTAGAATTTTATATTATATTATAATATAATATGTAATTCTAGATCAGTCGGGTCGAGGGTAAGCGATCCGTTCGTCCAAACCAACAACAATATAATATCGTCCATAGGCAGTGATATCTTATATAGTCGTCGTATACCAAATGACTGTTTTATTAGTGCAATTATTACTAACCGCAGTAGCCGCATTCGACGGCGATGTGTACACGCAATAGTTTCCTATCGTCACATCCGCTCCGCCACATCTACTCAATCGTAGATTTATATCGATTATTGTGAAAACCCGATACAATATAATACAAACTATTATTATCTATTTAGGTACCACACCACTTGTGTGCAGCTACAGTATTCTTTAATTGACTTGTAAGTTGTTGCATAATTAAGGTGATCAACTATTATGTAGGGGCAGTTATAATAAGTGTGCACTGTGCACCTACTGCTAATCGTATCTAATTTATCGGTATTTAGATGATATAATAATGGTTGTAATTACAACAATAGATGATTCAATATATTTTGTAATCTAAATAATAAATTTAATAATTTGACCAACCAAAATTATATTGCATAAGGCCAAAACTCCTACTGGGAACCATAATTCCTCTTAATAGTTAGTTCCTCTAAGGTTATACATTTTCGAACTCGTGGTGATGTACACATATAATAAGCAACACATATTATAATATCGTTATCAGACGTGATCGAAGTCGTTTTTTAGTTATTATTACAATTGTCAAATTACTTCAACGACGACGGTCCACCCTCCCGCCCCCCCTAAAAAAATAAAAATATCATGTAACGTATCACCCATTTAATATGAATAAAACAACAGTAACATTGTATTGTTGAACACTATACAATATAATGTAACGTATATATGCCTATAGGTAGGTGCATTAAATAAAAAGCAGTGCATTTGGGACATACAACCCTTTTCCCCTCCAGAACAGTTTTATCGACGGTGAACTAACGGCAAGGTGTTATTTGTTCACGAAACACACACACTCATAATATTTATTCATGTATTATATGCGTATAATATGTATACGTATAGTGTACGCCTTTGTGAATACTGTACACACTAAAAGCATAATATTATATTGTAATTTAAGCATTTTATTTGTTTTCTTATTTATTTGTTTTTATTTTGATGAACGTGGCTATAATATGCATGGCTACCGACTAGTATAATATCCATTTAGCTATAGCCATTATAAGAGGAGAAGCCGACTTAGGAGAGACATAATACGGAAATGGGCAAACAATTGCATAATATGTTACGATTTTCAGATGATATCTCAATAATATTTCAGTGTACTGCAGGCAATGCAAAAATACAAAATATTAGAAGCCTGGAATAGAAAATTGAAAAAATAATTAAACATGGAAATGAGTGTATAAAAACAACAATTATTTTAGATGAACGAGTAAGGAATATAAAAAGAAAGGTAGACCAATAGAGATAGAACAAGATGTAGATGAGCTCGCAAACTAGGTTGGTAGCTTAATAATAATATTAGCAACGATGGGAGAGATAAGGAAGATAATATAACAAAATGCATTTACTGAGCTAAACTAGCTTTTAAGAACAAAATGGCACTATTCATGTCAAATAATATAATATTAGCTTACATCTGTAGATGAATTTATTGAAACAAAATAATATGTTTTGCGGATACTGCTGCACGCAAGTGATATCCAGCAGCTAGCATTGAAAAGGTAAAGCACCTGCACACCGACTCTTACGTTTGACATTTTCAGCAGTCAGTTCAGCTAAAATGCACAACTTAATAATTCGTTTCAATTTTATTTTTTAGTAATTACTCAAGCAAATAAAATAAAAATAAATGATGGTCAAACGCATAACAGGCCCATATTTTAATTTGCCCTCCAAGATTTTATCGGTAGATCGCCAGCCCGAGGCTGTCATCGATATCTGGACGATATTAATAAACAGAACAAAATATATGTTAGAGCTGTTAGAAACATGCACTGGGGTTGCAAAAGAATATTAACAATAATTTGAACCGAGATAGTATTACTAATGAAGAAGTACTCAAGAATAAAACGGAAGGAAGAACACTATGGAAAAGCTTGCTGATTAGAGTCAAACTGAGTGCATTGGTCGTATATATCAGACACGAGTGCTTACTGAAATTAATTATAGAAGATGCAGTGGTTAAAGTGAAAAACCACATTGGATGACCTACATGATTGAATAAATATATCTTTTAACAAAAAAGGGAACTGATCACGGTCAAACAATAATATTGGTTTACGTTCGGAGATGAATTGATGAAAAACACAATAACATTCATAAGCACACTCATATATAATATAAATATCTAAGCAATTCTTGGACGATATCAATAAAAGAAGAATAAAATATGTTAGAGGCGTTCGAAATGTGTGATAGTCAAGCAGAACGGCGTCCAAAAGAATCTGGTCCGAGAGTGTAAAGCCGATGAAGCAGTACATAAAAACATATCGGGAAGAAGAATACTATAAAAAAGCTTACTGATTAGAAGACAAACCGAGTGGATTGGTCGAATATATATCAAACACTAGAGCTCACTGAAATTAATTATAAAAAGGGAGGACTTTAAATGGAAAAACCTCACATAGAATGACCCACAACAGGAATGAATAAATAAAGCAATTAATGAAAGAGCAAAGTCGCAAACGACAGAAACGAATTTAGAAAAGCTGCAAATCAATCTGAGAATTTAAAAAAAAAAAATGCCGATCGAAAGCGCCCGACAGAGAGTAATTCTATACTTACATATATATTATTATAAAGTATTATACTACGCGTACGATGTCTATGAAATATAATATTGTGTATTGTAATAATATATTATATTACCATTTCCGAGTTATTTTGTTTTACCCTCTTTGACACGACGTGTCGGTCACAATAAAATTTGTGATGCCATGATATAGTGTTATTATATTGTTATTATTATCAACTTCGGGTCCGAGAAATCACTCTGTGCCAAAACTTTTTGTCCAAAATAGCTTGTAGACGGAATATTTTCGTTTCTAGATCAATAATATTACATTATTGTTTGAATTCCCACACCGGTAATTGATACATCTGAGCTGCACATGGATCTCATCTATCCGAATGATAATAATTTATCAAAATATTTAAACAAGATAAAGTACAATAATAACATAATATTTATAATTCAAGCACGGATTTAGGAAAGGAGAGATAAGGAGCTTTAGCCCCTTCCCACTATTTGGAAATGGCATAAATTAGTATGTATTTATTTTTAAAATAATTATCTAATTCATACATCATTAAATTCATACATTTTGATTATAAATACGATTTTACTTTATGATTATTTTCCATTATGTTGCAATATTATAATTATTGTATTTTTTCTTAAAAAAACGTGGTTCTCCTCGCAAATTTCAGACTTCTAGATCCGCTTTGGTATAATTTATATACATATAGTAAATAGGTATTTGTTATGACAACGACCTTAAATGGAGTGCGAAATCGTTTTTAAAGCATGAATTTTTTTTTTTTTTATATTATCGCTCAAAGTTGTTTTTACTATTAAATAATGTAAGCAAAATTACTTAAAAAAGTGTTTGAAACTCTGAGCGTTGTGGGACAGCGGGAGTGGTGGCTTTTTTCAGCTCTTCGAAATTCTCGGTCGACCCGCTTGGCGTTTTTGGCTGTATGCTTTTTATATTAAAAAATATTGATTTTCTTTTTACAGAGAATATTAAGTGTTCCCGCGCCGAATACTTTTCGAACAAACCACGGAGTTTTAATTTGTTTTTTTTTTTTTTGTTTAATAAACATTTTTTCCCGGCAAGTACATCTCGGATAATAGTAAGCGGCGTAAAATAACTCTACCCGCAACTGCTATAATATTGGTAGTATAATATAATATTATGTCAGGGCCGGCATATGATGGTGATGATTTCAAAGTTGGGTCATTAAAAATATTATTATGATAAGTAGGTCCTTTGCTTCACTTACAGAGACAAAGTTTAGAACAGTGTCTTCGATTTGCCGATTTATTGCAATAATGATTACCAATATTTATGCTTTTTATTTTTTACTAATAAGATGTATACGTATAGGTCTTATCTTTTATGTTCTTCATGGGATTCCAGAGTATTTTCGTAAATAAAAATAACCGATTAAGAGTAATATGCTACCATTCCACATCTTGAAAAAAATAAAAACATACAAACACCTATAGATCTTTGTTTGTCAAAGCTAATGGTAAATATTAAATTATGCGGATATTAAAATAATATTATTTTGGACGCAAACGCGGAAATATTCAGCGTGAAATTGACGTAAAGAATAAAAACATAAAATACAACACTAAGTACCTAAATACCTACTGTATATTACTTAGTACTGGGGCACAGAACGTTCATCCGACATAAAATGAAAAATACGATCGACTGTTTCGGTACTCGCCACGTATCTGTCAGTTCTGAATTTAATGTGATACGAATGAACAATAATTATAATTCTTAACAATACGATAATGAGCGAAGTGTTGTCGGTGATTGCTTCACAATAATATATTACCTACATTGATTCGATTACGAGCCCGCGACAAACACAGGCGAAATAGTTAGTGTAGTTGCATATTAGTCCTAGAAAACCAAAGTTCAAAATAATCAGTTGGGGGTAACACACCACGCCCATCACGAGGGTCACTTGAGATAAGTAGTATAGCCTCACGGGAGGTCCCGTTGGATACATTTTGAAAATAAACAATATAAAGTCGAAAAACGTCCTCCCTTCGTCGTAAAACCAATTAGACAGTAATAATCATCGTAACGACGATCATATTATTATTTTTATTAATAATAAAGACGACAGTTGCGGTGAGCCACGATTGGCGACGTCCAACCCAGTACGCCATCTCGTCGAAAACGTTATTAAATGATATATTATTATACTGTATATTTTTTTTTAATATCGAAACGAAAAAAAAATATTTACGTTTTATTCGCACGTGCTATCGTTATTGTCATTATTATTATTATGTTTGAGTTTGCGGTCGTGGTTTGCGGTTTCCGATACACTGGCGCACGACGACAACTTACGTCTCCTCCGACGCTGCTAATATTATTGCCAGGACGTACACACGCGCGCATGCGCCTTGGTTGCAACGCTCATTGGGGCACTTAGCGAGTTACTGTCACGGGCACGAGTGTGTGCGGCGTGTGCGAGCACAACATATTATTGGCCCGTCGGGATTCGCGAAAATGCGTTTGACAAATAAAAGAATTGTAACGGGGTGATATTGTTTTGCGGGGAAAACTGATTTTCCGAGCGTTCGATAACCGTTTCCCTGTTTACCAGAAACATTAACGAACGGCGAAGTGCATATGGCTCAGTGTTTGAACAATGAACACACACCCACACACACACACATTCACACTGATTTGGTGATGTGTATAGGGAATAATAAATATAATAGGTACCTACTGCAGACGTTATAGTGAGGATTATAGACACAAACAACCGAATCGTTACGGGGGGCTTAAGTCCCCCCAATATATTTACCAAAAAACAAAAAGAGTGATCACGTGGGAGGTCACCACTTCCCCACTATAATATAATATATAATCATACACAATATTCATCTAAACAAAAATTATTATTAAACCTTATTATTTAAGTACAATAGGCAACACATTTTGTATGGAAAATACAACAAACCGCCATTGTTATTGTTTACCTTAGACTCTGCGTGCTCTGCGTGTTTATAGTTTTCCATGTTGAACTACTTATCAGAAATAAAAGATCACACAATTAAAATTGTTAATTAGTTTTTATATTTTCGTAAGATTATTGTCGGTTTTATTTTCCAAAAAAGACAGATAAGCACAATGAGAAAAAGTGCCTACTCAACGATGACATTTTGATTTGGAGCATCGATAGTTGACAGAGACTTTTGGGGGCTATGTTCGCCGAGCCCATACTCTATAACCGCATATGCAGTGAAGTATATTAGGTATTAGAAGACGATAACATTATCATCGATTTCGCGTCATCGACAGCAGTTGTAGTGAATAGTGATGACGAATATATAATTATTGTTTGTATAATTATCATTCCGTTTCAATTACTTTATCGTAAACAATACGATTTGAGAATTTCAGTGCTAGGATGACTCAAGACAGCACAAGATAGCTATTATTGTGCACATCTTAATGGTTGAGATAAATTAAAAAATAAAATAAAATAGAATATCACAAAATACATAATAATAATATCAGCAATGAGTTATATTCAACCAAATCGACAGTAAAATATATAATAAGTCATATTCATATATATTATATGTATAATATATATATTTTTAATAATACAATATCACAATATTCCATTTAAATATAAATTGGTATACAATTAATTATACATTTTATTATTTTATTCTTTTAACCAGTATTATAATTTTATTATATATTATCATTATCATTGTTATTATTTATCATTTAGAGTTATATCCAAACAAATTTTACACAATATATGATTAAAAAAAAAAATTCTGTACATAATACACATAGTAATATATAATTTTTATATTAAATTTTAAACACGGTAAAATATTATTATTTAATACAAAAATAAAATACGACGTCTTTGGCAAGTGCATTTCAATATTATAATAATCGGTCGTTTTTTTTTATATAATATATATATATAAGCTAGAAGAATTTTACAAACGAAAAAAACAAAACAAAACCGTATAAACTGTGTTTCGCGTACGGTTAAACCCATACAAAACAACACACATCATGGGGGGAGGGGGTATAGGTGGGAACGTGGGATACATGCAAACAATAAAATGTTTATAATATCATAATCGATTCACTATCAATCGATATAATATCAAATAACTATTATATATAATATATATGTATGAACATATATATACGACAGGAACTGTGTGTGCCAATATACGATAAATTAAAATTCGTCGCAGTTATTATTACTAAGAAAAAAAAAATAAAGAAACGGGGCGTCGAACGGCCGCAAAGTTCCGTCAAAGTTTTAATACGCCACTGGGTCATGTGGCGCGCACGCTGTAGTGGCTTTAGAAACCCTCTAAAATCGTGAGTTCAAGGATGTTACATATTATTATTATTATTATTTAGGATATATTATATTATAAATACGTATACCATACATGGTATACCCGGTATTATAATATTATAATCATACGAACAAGTATAATAATACCTAGGTAAATGTATAGCAACATAATTTGATAACAAGTCGGTATTCTGTTATAATAATATAATATAATACCTACTATACCTATATCACAAGATAGGTCGAGAACATTTAGGGCTTATAAGGGGATACGAGTTCAGCCCTCTCTCCACTGGCGGAAACTTTGCGACCGGTCCGGTAGTCCGCGTACCGTTGGCTTAAATAAAAATAAATTTAAAACCAACAAAACGAGTAAATTTATAAAATTATACTATGAAAAAAAAAAACAAAAATCATAATAATATAAATGTTCATGCTCGAGAATCATTCGACTGCAGTAGGTAGGTAGTTATCCTAACATCCTGTCGGTTTGTAAGTTCGTATCAGTCGTTTGCGGCCCACGAAATCGCACGTGGACCTGAGTAGCTTGGTTTTTCTCCTAGAACATCATAGTCCTATTAACCCATAAGTTTACAGGTCTCCGGGAGACCAAGAGTCTTCCAACAGAGAATACTTTCCAATACCTAGGAGCGCGATCGAGAAGTGTGGACAAAACGTGCACTATGACAATACTATTATTATTATTAATCGTATCGCGTTTTGGCGGGAGTATATCATTCGACACACACCGTATAATATCATGATATTATTGAAAACTTATACTATGGTAATATTAAGCATACGACGACACACAAATACTGATTTACAAGGTGGTGGTGGTGGCGGCGGTCGTCGGTCGGCCGCCGTGCATATTATAATATTATATTATGGTATATGCCGTCGCGTGCACTCGTATTATGGGTACACGGTGGCGAAAAAAAAACCTGGAGAAATAAAAAATAAGCCCGGAGGGCCATATATATATATACTGCACACGGGACGGCTATAATTTAAAAACGTTTTGCGCACGGCGGCATTGCGTTTGCGAAACGCTGAAAAAAAAAACGTAAAAATAATAATAATAAATAAAAAGTAAAAAAAAAAAACCGTTTGGGTGAATGAAAAGATGAGCGGGATTTCATTCCCGGTTTCTTTCTTTGGTCGGTTTTTTTTTTTTTTCATTTTCCTTGGCCACGACAAAGGGACGCTCCCGTACCCACATCCATGTGATGTTCTGCTGCAGTGTGTGCGTAGACAGGTAGGCGCGCAATGTATAATATATAATACAGGTATGATAAGGGGGGGGGAGAAGGGAAGACATTCGAAATATACGTCGCGATAACAAAAGAAGACGTTAAGTACTCTGCAAAACTGTGTGTGTGTGTGTTTTTATCCTCCAGTCGTACTATACACTCGCACGGATAAAAAAGAGTAAGGGAAAAAAAAACAAAACGATATACGCGTGTCCGTATATATTGTATGATACGTATATATGATTGGTGTCGGAAAACAACGCTTGCGGTTTCGAGGGCGCGGGGCGTTTTCTACTCTCGTATATCTTTCGGAGGGATGGTGTCTCTCGCTCTGAATCTCACTCCACCTCTATCCCTCGGAAGTCGTACACAAAAATTGATTACAACGCGCGCGCGACTGTGTATCGAGAGCTCGCGGATACCGGGCGGGGTAAGAGGATTTCGTTGGACCGTTGCCCGCATAGTATTCGGAGCAAAGGAAAAAAAAAAGGTTAAAAAAAACCCGTGTAAAGAAATTATGGAAAAGGAAAAGTGTAATATAGGTAGGTAGTAAAAAAAAGTAGATTTGAGTCGTTGATACAGCGAGCTGCCATCGAGGAGAAGTGAGCATAATAAAGTAACCACCACGCGCAAGAGAGAGGGAGGGAGAGAGAGAGAGAGAGAGAGAGAGAGATAGAGAGTGAGAGAGAGAGGCCGACAAGAAAAATTAAAAAATAAATAATAATGAACTCAAACGTTCGCGAAAACGTAATTCATACTCTATTTCATTCTCCGTGGATACCTACTCACGCACACACACACAAGAGTTTTCATCATAACTAATAAAGTTCTATATTATAAACAGCCTTTTTGTAATAAGTAATACCATACAACGATAAGGTATTGCGTTACAATATTCATCTGTTTCATTCGGTTTGACGAATTTCTATACGTAACTTCCGCGGTTTTCGCGGCAATTATATTTTTGTTTGCGATTTTTTTTAAAAGAGCTGTCTTGCCTACTGTAGCCTCTGCAGTGGCCTGTCAAGAATTCGATTCCATTAAAATCGTGTCCCGTCGTGAACATTGTTGTCAAGGTAAAATGTAAAAAAAAAACCAAAAATAACATGGTCAGAACATCAGAAGGTCCGAAGAATCGCGCCGAACCCCGTTAACGGAATTTTGTCTATTGGACGGGAATTCGAGGGTCGATTTAAAAATCGAAAATGCGTGAGGATAAAGATATATATATATATACTGTATACTATAACACTGGGAACGGATCTGAGAAGGACCAGGTCGGTATATGATCGCATAGTGACGGGTCGGGTAAGTTTTTCACATATTGATTTAGGTATATTACCCGCCGCAGGTATTTGCGTCCCCCAAAAGTTTCGATAAAAGTTATTAGGGATATTATGTTTTAATCTTTCAGCATAAAAAAATAACATCACATTTTTAAACGGTAGGATACAACCAAAATATGTAATAAAAAAGAAAACAACTAAGAGTTAAAAACATCTATTATGATAATACACTATCGTCTAACGTTGACCTTTTTTTATTTGCATTTTTAGATGAATATAATAATATATAATATATTACTATTATCTGCAACATTACTGCAAACGGTTGCGTATTTTTTTTTTCTATTTTAAAATCGATCAACATGATTTTACACGAACGGATGAATAACGGCTATTATGTATGCTATGCGATCGGTTCTCCTATCGCGATACAAGTCGAGAGTAGGTACGTGAAAAAAGTGATTTCATACAATAATATTACCGATACTGCGTTAGCCAAACTCAACTGTAGACTAATACGGATCAGACAAAAGCGTAATATCATAAAATATGTGGGTACAAGTGTCTGCAGGCTAAAGTAAGTTTCAAAAACATTGAGCAGAAAAAAAAATGATGAATCATTCAATCTAAGTAAAATACGATTTCATCGTCGAATTTTAATGATTAGGTATATAAATACCTACAATATTACTAATAAAAAGCTCAATATTAGAAAAACGTAAGTACATTATATTGTAAAAAAAATGTTATAAATCCGTTACCTGAGGACTACAAGTGTGCTCGTCACATACCATTATTTGAAAAACGACAAGTCTCGAAGTTTTGCATTTTGATCATTCTTAAAAAATGTGCTGACCCAATCCATCGAAAATATCCCGAAATTCAACCACGGTAATATTTAAAATCATATTTGCTGGGTTTTATGTCTGCACCGAAAATAGTTTGACAGCCCTGTAATATTGACTCGTTGTGAAATCGCGTGTCAATCATATGTTGCTATATTTTAAACACGGACATACTGTATTTTGGACGAGAAGCGGTCTCAACACACGCGTGGGTCGTAAAACCAAAGTTACCGCTATAGTATAATTTCATAATACAAAGTGCTTGGCGGTCGTAAATTCGATTGCAATCCGCGCAAGATTACAAGCCAGAGCCAAACGTGGAGCGAAAACTATGGTGGACGAAGTGTATAAGAAGTGAGGGTTCGTCATTGAAGTAGTAAAAGTATAGTTTAAGTAACATGGGGTTCGTGGTGGACTCGATCCCTGAAACAATTCCCAAACCGACCAAAAAAAATTCCCACGATTGATGAGTATTGTTTTTTTATAACATGACGTATAATATTTAAAACGTTAATTAATATTAATTCATAAGTTGCATTTTATTTTGAGTTTAAAAGTAATTGATTGTTGTTAAAAATAGTATATTATTTATACAGTAACATTATTAAGTTAGCCAAGTTTTGATTTTTTGCTGTGCTATATGCATATAGTTATTATTAGTTGATGTTTGATTATAAATAATTGTCATTTATAATATGTCATGTGTATTATTGCAGGGCACATATAAAATAAACTTATACCTACGTCGTAATCTGATGCGATTAACTAAAATAATTATGGTTTTGATAGGATAGAGGATAGTTATGCGTATTGGCTCACCTAGTTGAAATGCTATCTGTATTTAAAAAAGTTCACCAAGAGTCGTAGTACTTCTTTAAGTACAGTAACAATAGTTGTGAGTCACAGGTGACGTTTAATGCGAATCAGTACAATATTTCTACCGGATCACCGTTGGAGAAATTTGTGTGTCGTAATAATAATACTAACTAAATGAGTCATATACGGTGTGTTCAATTAACAATATTTACTACGGTGGTGAGTCTACACGGCTGAACAAAAATGACAAAATAAGATCGAAAAAAAAAATCAAAATAACAAAAAAAAAAGAAAGAAATTAACAGATAAAAAAAAACTTATATATCGTAAAAACGTGTATTGTATATTTTACTTAAGAGCGTCGGTCGACATCAAACGTCAGTTCCGCATCCTTCTTGGTATCCTTCGTCCGGCGACCCCTTGTTCAGTGCCCGCTTGAGCGCGCTCAGCGGCGGCATCACCTGCACCCCGTGTTTCCACACCCTGAGACTGGCCGCCTTCGGGTCTGGCGCCGAGGCCACCATCACCGTTTCTCTGGCGTTGCAGATAGCCGCCACCGACTGCGCGGGCAGGGGCGGTGACTTCTCGATGATCGGCGTCCGATCGCTGGCCGCCGAGTCCGACTGCGTCCAAAAACCGGGCGAGTAGAGCGAATCGTCGGCCGTCCTCCTGTACTCACCACTCGCCGACCTCCTGGCCTCCTGATGGTGCTGAGAGTGTACGACACCGGGTGGCTGAGACTGAGGGGACTGCTGTTCGGGCGCGTCCACTATCAGGTCCGGGTTGGACGGTTGGCTCCGGTACAGCACGGTCCGGCTGGCGTCCAGCACTCCACTGTGGCCGAAACCAGAAGCCTCGTAGTGATCGGTGGCGAACGGAAGTTCGGTGAGCTTTGCGGGTCTCCTGACCCCGCCGACCATAGGCTCTGCAGCCGTAACGTGGTCGAACGTGGTGCCGAGTCCTCCGTAAGGGCCATTGACCGCCATCGATGATACGACCGTGGTAGTGATCGGGGATGTGGCGGGACCGGACGCGGGCTGCTTGACCTGCACAACTACAGCGGCTGTACCGTTTCTGATCGCCGACGCCGCGGTGGTGACCAACTGGTGCGGCTTGCCATCAGACCGGGTGGACGAGGGCGGCAGCCGCTTGATTCGGACCAGTAGGTAAACGATGACCAGCAGTATGGTGACGATAAGGAAAACCAGGAACACGCTAAGGCCGGCCACCTGACCGTTGGCCAGGAATGCGAGACCACCGAGCCGGGAGACGACCAGCGTGAAGTTAGCCTCAGCCCGACCCGCCCGGTTTTCGGCCACGCACAGGAACTGTCCCGAGTCGGAAGGCTGAACGTTAGTGAGCAGCAGTGAGCTGTGGCCGGTTCCACCACCGGTGGCCGTCCGGTCATCGGTCATGAACACCCGCTGGAATGGACCGAACGCTGTGTTGTTGGCCAGTGGCCGACCGTTCCAATACCACGACACCTTGGCGGCCGGTGAAGAGTGGACACGGCACGAGACGGACGCGTTGTCGCCGGTGGCCGCCTGCACGGTTTGGTCGTCCTGCTGCAGGATGTCGGGTTGACACGCAAAATCGTCGGCGGCCAGCGCGGAGAACGTGCGGTTGGCCACGCGGCCCGGGCCACTTGCGCACGCAGGATCGACGACCGTCGGCACATTGTTGTCGGTCAGCCATACCTTGACCGGCCTCATCCGGCAGTCACAATGCCAAGGGTTTTCGTGCAGCTCAACTCCATGCACTTTGTGCAGGGAGGCCACAGTGCCAGCCATTAGCTCGGTCAGCCGGTTGTTGTCCAACTTGAGCGTCTCCAGCCGGTCGATGCCCACGAAAGCACTGGCCGCGATCTCATGCAGCTCACACCCGGACAGGTCCAACCGGACGAGACCTGTGCACTGGCGGAACGCTTCCGGTCCTACTCGCTGTATGGGGTTGCCGGCGAGTGACAGGTCCCGGAGTAGTGGCACGTCTGCCAACGTGGCCGTAGGCACCGCAGTCAGCATGTTCCGTGACAGGTCGATCTCAACGGCGTTGGTCAGGCCCCGTAGCGCCCGGCCGTCGATCTGCCCGATCCGGCACCGGGACATGTACACGCGCTGCAGGTTGAGCAGCCCGAGCCGGGCGAACGCACTTCCCGGAAGTATCTGCAGGTTATTGCCGGACACGTCCAGCACCTGCGTGGCTACATCAATGCCCGTTGGCACCGTGATCAGCGACTTGTCGCGGCACTCGACACTCTGCTTGCCACCTTTCCACTTGCACTGGCACGCGTCTGGGCAAGCGTCGGCTCGGACCGCGGTCGAGCTGGCGGCCGCCAGCACCGCGGCCGCCAGCCACAGCTGCCACGGACGGGCCATCACGCGACGTAACCCGTCGCCCGAGCGTGGCCGCTGGACGACGGTGGTGACGGCGCCGACGTCGTCACGACGTCGGCAACACGAGTGACGCCCGCCCGACCAATCACCTCTGCCGTCGCCACGCGCATCGAAACGCGCGTGAAAGTGTGACGAAATGATTTAAAGCGACGGTCGGTTTGAGATTTACAAAACAATGACGGTGTATGTGCGTTACACCTCTGTTCGATAACGTTAATTATATTATTATTGTTGTACTCACGCACGGCTGGACGACGATCACTATTTTTCGTACACTGTTTAAAAATTAAAAATTAAAAGCAAAAACACTGTGAAAATGAGGCGGAAATCGAATCTTTATCAAGAGATCCAAAAAAACATCCACTCTATTAAGCGAGACAAACGCTGCGCGAGACGACGACGGCGAGGACGAAACGACAATCGCACACGGCAACACGTAATCCAAACGATGTCCGACGGTCGACTGGCGCACGGGGGAAAAATACGTCTGTCGGTAGCGGTGGTGCACCGGCGGCGGCGGTGGCGGCGGCGGCGGTACCGGGCGTAATACGCACCGAGCAGCGCCATCGGGTGGCCGGACGTCCAACCAACATCACGGTAACCACCACCCGGCGATTCATCACGGTCACGCGTAGATCGGCGCAGATCGAAAGGGTGCTAACCTAACCTAAGGGCGCAAGGGTGCTGCTACTGCTCATCACCCTGAATTCTAGACCTACGATAGTTGTTAAAACGATGTCCTTTACTCCATTTGACTACTATACACCCCCTATGGTAATAATATTGGTCACAAATAATTCCCTTTTAAATATTTTCGATTTGCGTCAACCAAATATTTTTATTAAGTATATTACTATTAAACTTAAATATTACGTATAAATTATACCCAATATAAATTTGGAGGATTTGAATTTAATATTGTTATATTTAAATATCTTCAGATGTATAATGTACTACAAAAATAAAAAATAAAAAATTGTAGTGTGATGAACTGTGAACACACATTATATTCAAAAAACATTTATTAGGTATCCTTTTTATGAAGAATTGTGTTTGTTAGTTAATCCATCTATCATCACTAGTGTTATAAATCATTACATTAATTTTAAATAATCTGAATTCTGTAACAGAATATTTTCATAAAAAGATAGAAATATAGAATACCTAAAAATATGTAATATTATATTAAATTGGTTTTCGATTTCTCTTCATACCAAAAATAACGAGTATTTACTATTTTGAGTTCCGAATTTTTGGTGGGATGTTCTATTGATATACCGGAACCGAATAGATTTTTTTATTTTTTTATTATTATATGTATTAATGTATTATCCGTGGTGGATCATAACTTAATCAATACACCACTAGATTTATGGAGTAGAATTGTTTTTATTGAATCATATCAACATTGTAGAAATTGTGCTTATAAACTTTAATAAATAGTTAGGTACTCTGAATTAAATTTTCAAAAAGTTGAATCTACATAATGTCTTTTATTTCGATTACGATTAGGTTAGGTAATGTCATAGAATTTATATTGTGATTTATCAATCATAAAAAAATAAAATAACTTCTATGCATTTGATTTGAATCCAATTTTTCTATATTATACTCAAAACTATAATTTGTTTGCGTTTTTAGGACAAAATAATATCTAAATTTATTTTTCATATTTATAATTTAAATAGATGCTATAAGAATAATAATAATTGAAATAAAATAAAATAGAAAATATACATTGAAATGTCATCAAAGTCAATGAATTTCAATTTTATTATGTAATTTGCAATACATATAGTAAATTCGGAATATCGATATTACGATCATTGTACCTATTCCTCAAAGATAAGTTAATATTTTATTTGTGGTATTGTGATAAACGATAATCCAGTCTGAGTGATAAATTCTATGCGGACAATAATATTTTCGTTTCGTCGTATTTGTTAGTCACGTTTTAACAGTCGATTTTCAAATTTTCATATGCTTCTGAATAGCGAAAATCATTAGCAAACCAATTTTATTTTATTATTCACTTTTTCTCAAAATTACTGAAAATCGATATCAAAAATATTCAATAAAAAACGTACATTTCATCATAAAAGTTAGTATAAAGTTAATGTATAATTAGCCATTTATTTACGTAATCTTCCAATATCGGTAGTCAATGATAATGAAATTAAAATAACAGACAGTTATTTTTTTTACTCAATATTTTTCTTATTTAAATAAACCTCTTAAAACTGTAATACTGTCAATACACAAAATATAATAATATTTTTAGTATTATTACATTATGTTGTTTGTTTATCACTAAAAATTAAAAGTAAGTAAAACATTTAAATGAAAACCCACATATTATTATTTAAATTCGTAACTATAACAGTATAAGCTGGCAGCCATTATACGAGTGGACTATAGCATCAGCACCAAATATTGTGTAAATATCTACAAGATTTAAACTTTAAAGTAATGTATTCAGTCTGTTTTGATTGTAGTGGTTTTATAATGACAACGTCAAATTAAGTGATCTCGGCGCGACTGCATGTCAATCATATTAATTTGCTCTGGTAAATTAAATGTGGAATGTAAAATAGGTTTTGTCACAATTTATATTTTTTGAATTAGATTATTTTATTTGGCAATTCCTGTAAAAAGCCTATATAAATGTGGCATATAATATAATGTGCTGCATCCGTTGTTATGTCACAATATTTTGCTTTTAGTATCAGCCATCACCCTAATTCTACCAATATTTGCACCATTGCAAAAATATGTAGAGGTGCGAAATGTGCTGTGAGAATAACTTTAGTCAACTCGTCTACCGTGATGTAGTATAAAACGTCAAAGGCATTTTCAATTATAGGCCTTATGAATAGTCACAATAATATCATATTTATGCATAATTCTATTATTCTCCACCGGATTTCGATAATGTGTTTGTAATGTGATCGATTGCGTGTTACTATTTTCAACTATTTTACTTCCCAAATCTTATTGTTGAATTCATATGAAATAAAATAAAAAATTATTGTTGTCACTTTTTTTTATTGCCTAACAATTTTTCGATTGCTGCATTAAACTTTTTCTGGTATTTCATACTTTATTAGTATACTACTATATTTGTTAATATATGATATTATGATACTTAATACTACAAAACACTTGTATTTAAACATGTTTATGAGTTAATAAATATTATAATTACAAAATACACTCGTCGCACAAACACCTCAGCAGAACATACCCATTGGATGAGTACTAGCTGAGATAAGTTTTCATAAATTGCATGGATTAAGTTCAATTTCGTCATAATATTATTTTTCACTAAAGAAGCCGAGTATCGAGTATTCGATGATAATTGTTCGTCTTAAAAGTCACTCACCCCGACATACTGTCATGAAATATGTGTGAGCCGTCGTTCTCCTACTGAACTGGTACCTAATTTACGTCAATAACTGCAAAGCTTAGACAATTACAACATTTGCCAAATCACAGGTAAAATTGACAACATTTACCTCGCTTACGTCTTCACCGTGAAATAATATTGGAATATACAGCAAAGCCTAAAACAAGTAACCTACATTGTCATAATAAATCAATATAATGTGGCCGTTTACTGTTCTTTTACATAAATATAAATAATTGAAATACGCAGCGGTCTTGTATCGAGGTGTATTATAAAACATTTCAATGGCATCGTGGTAAAACGAAAACGGAAACATTTTAAAACGTTGCAGTATCGATTCAAGTTAAACGCTAAAATCTATTACCATCAGACCTATATAATAATACATGACGTTATTTTAATGTATATAAAAAACAGGCTTTCATATGTATCGGGCTTTTGGTTGTTGTTGCAGTGCGACAAAGAGAACGAGTTGTGGGTACTTCCCGGCCGCCCCGGACTGTACCACAGAGAGAAAAACGCTGAAATTCGGTTTATTTGTCATATGCGATTCTCCTAAAGGTCAACACTCGACTGTTCAATATCCCCGTCAAAGATTGCCACCGGAACACACAAAGTAAATGGGGACCGTTAGAGTCCAAATATATAATATTATAATATTATACATTTGAATATTATTATTATTATGATTATGATTTTATTTTCGACGGCAGTCTGCAGATTTTTTGCAACGATGGGTATTATTTATTTTGAGAAATATTTATTCCTATTTTTGAACGAAAAAATCGTTAAGTACACCACCATATAATAGATCGAAAATCAAACAGAGAACGTGTAACTTTGAATACATCCCACATATTCTACATAATATTTTGTCATTGAGTTATTTTAAACATAATATCCGCCGAAACTCATTTATCACGTTTTTCTTTCTTTCTAGCCGTATGATGTACTAGACAGTATATGCATCTATGAGAAAAGATGACTTGACAGTTAAATCCGGCCAAATCGTCCGTCGTTTGTCCATCGTCAATGGTCACTTATAAATATTCTCGAGCACGAAAATTAAATGCGCATATTGTTATCGGATATGTAGGTACCTATACGGCTACACCCGTAGCGATGCGAGACGTGACTAGAACTATTATTTGGTCGGAGATAAATCCCATCCGAACAATTCGGACAGAAGAACCGAATGTAATTATATACCTTCCTATATGCGTTACGTCCGGTTTGAGCTCAGTGGCTGGAGTGGTGTGTTTTTATCGGACATTTACGGCCCATTTGTCCGTCGGCTGTTGCTGTGCATTTATTATCTGCTCCGCGACCATTGTACTTATAATATTAGGTACCTATAATATACATATATATACGTACACTATACGCCCGCTTTGTGAAAAATACATACTCGAAATACTCGTTCGCTGACACGTGGCTCGTGCCGTAAAACAAACATTCCTGATTCCTATTTAAAAAAATAAATATATTATATATTAATATAAATCGGAGAGCTTTCTGGAAAAAAGAGGCAACAAGTAAAAACAATAGCAGGCCGATCAAAACCATCGTTGGAAAAAACGGGTTGATTTTCCCGGGTTCCGGGTACCGGGGTTAAACTGCTGAGTTATATATTTTATCAGATTTTGCTTGAGTACTGCTTTCACCCGGGTTTTATTTTTTTGGAATCCGGAAATGGTTTGATAATATTTCGAGTTCCTGGATTCTTAATATATCCGGATTAGTTCTTACCCCAAATATACATCATGTTAATTATTTTTAAATTTAAGCTTTTTGGTACCTACTTATATTTCCCATTTGAAATCGTCCACATTCGACGGATGCAGAAGAACGCAACAATAGACACGAAGTGGGTATCAACCGGAAAAAGTAAATTAAAAATTTTTAAGAATAGTGGACCAGAAAATATTTTTTTATAAGTATATGAGTATATTACGTACCAATATTTAATGGCATATTTGAGGGAAAGATATGATAAGAGGACCACCCCAATCCCTTGGGAGTTAGAGGCTTGGTTTTTTTTTTGTGTGTGCATTTACAATAATTACTTCTTGCACTGAAATAATATTACCGAATTAGCTCGTTAAACGATTACGCCATAATATAAAACGACAATCAAAAAATATTAACAATCCTAAACGTGTGGCACGCAAGAGTCCTAAAATAAGCGTAGTACAGGGTTGAACTGGCACACCGGGCTGGTCTTATAAATTGGTAATGGAGCCGATTTCATAAAAGGATTATTCTAGTACATTTTTTTTGAAAAATTTAAAAATGTTATAAGCCCAACAATATTCCTAAAATTATTTCAATTATAAAAAAAAACCAAAGGTTCAAAAATTCAACTTTCTTAATAATAAAAATAGTTGCTACCGTTGAACGATATTCAAATTTGCCATACTGCATATGTATGCAGACCATAATATTACTATAATGCCAATACCGATGACGACACGGCTGTATCGTCGTCTCAAGCTTTAATTTATGGCGAAGGTGAATCGACCGGAACATAACACTGCATGCTCGTGTGTACCGCAGCAGTTCCTATCTGTATTATATAAGATGTATACCCCCCCCCCCCTATGATAGGCCTTTGCTATTATAATACGCGGGAGAAGAAAAGCGAAGAGAAAGGAGACGCGACAATCGATTTCGATGGCCGTCGACGATAACGCGAGGGACTAATCGGCGCTAGAACAACGGCGGTGCCCTCGGATATAGGCTGCAAAGGATAATATTATTATATATTATTATGAGATGATGTATCGTAATGTAGACGGAACGCGTCGAGAGATCGACGGGGGGNGACGCGACAATCGATTTCGATGGCCGTCGACGATAACGCGAGGGGGGGGGGGGACATTGTGCGTGTGCGCGCGACCGATTAAAACTGCTGTGTATTTGACCGTTTTGTTTACGACACGATAACCGTTTTAATGCGTCCACCGTTAAAATAAATCCCCTCTCTCCCTCGTATATTACTTTACTCCGTTGGACACGGAGGGTATGTAACATTATTCTAACAGTATATAATATTTTGTGTTGTGCTGATCGTACGTGGGTATTATAATATATAGGTACTATACAACAACTGTTTATTTATGTCGAATAATAAACTTTTAATAGGCTTTTGTTTGCAGTAAATACAAAAACATTTGGTGCACAATATACGATTTAATATTCGATTTTACCGACGAATTGGGCAGGTACTAACGCGATTTGCCAGATACGTCATAATGGCTTTTCTTAGAGACTCGGACTCATGGAAGTTTTTTTTTTCATCCTATGTATTATCGTATAAATAATATTATTATGGTTCCGGATATAGGCGTAAATTTGCTTAAGAATCTAGAAGGGCCTGGAAATATCAATTAACACGGATTATTATTATTAATAATACTAGGTTAAGTTAGGAAATACAGTTTTAAGGTGGACCCCCTCCCTCTCCCCCTCCAAATTAACACGTATGGTTCCCAACCACTTATATACATGCAACCCTGGTAGTTGGTACTCGAAATCCAACTCTAGATAGTAATGCCAGTGCATCAAATGACGCAGAGACTGTATTATGCTTAACAATCAGGACCAGAATCTTCTCTAGGACATATAAGTCTTTGTGTAAGGGCCAATAGCCATATGGTTCGTGGATTATTTTCATACAACAAGAATTTATTCCAAAAAAACCATACCTCTATGGCTCTATGTGTATAAATATACAAAAATAATATAATATCTACAACATTATATGTAGTACTAGCTAATAAATCACTATATATAAATCGGATCCGGGAGATCACCATCGAAAATTGATTCTATAAATATTTATAGTATTAAACAATTGTAAACACCCATAAGACGGTACAAGAATTACGTTTAACTTTTTTTTTTATATTTAGGTACTTCTGAAACTGTCAGAAACGTCTGAAACTCTCAACCGTGTGAATGTTTGTGTAACCGTATATAATGACAAAACTACGAAACTGCAACCTACTAAAATACGACGTTCCGTTGTACCAAACAGTTAATTTATGATATAGAATCCAATCATTGTTATAACTCAACTATTAAAGTTTGTATTCAGCAGTATTCTGAATAATTTATTTGTACAATATGTGATAATATTATCATATGTTGTGGAAATATTATGAAATTTCAGTATATTAGCGTTACATGATCGTTATTGGATATATTTGGCAAAATTAATAGATTTTCAATCGAAATAATATAATTTATTATCGTTTTAAATCATTGGCTGGTAAAAAAAAAATTCTCCAGGGCCATCAGTTATCCTCGTCGTTGTTGGTAGGGGCTAGGAGAGGGTCATGTCTTCACATAATTACACCATGGTGCTACGGTGGCTGGTGTTGGCTACCAGTTGCACGCGCCAAACATTTATCTCCTACGAATCTCCGATGGCTGTAAATCGTAGATTGTATTTTAATAGGGACACAATATTGTAACAATATTAAATGTTAAAAGAACATTACATATTTCATTTACAGCCATCGGTTTGCAAAATGATGTATAATAATATTATTCAATCTCGTAAAGTTGGTAAAATACACTGTACCTGCATACCTAAAAGGTTCAGTTGCCACTCAATTTGGTAAAATAAATGTTTATATAGTTGAAAGTTTTACTTTAAAATCCCAATAACATTTGGATACACCGTCATATTCTTGCTAACAATTAGTATAGAAGAATTAAAAAAAATAATTACTAAATTCCCAAATTGTTTTAAATTAATTGTAAATAATTATTATTGTGTTTAATAATCTTAACAGTAAACATATTATGTTATTTTATTATAATATAGTTTCAAAGGACGAATTTTCTTGATAGGAATATAAAAAATAGGATTTCTTTCTAACCTTCCCCTCTCTATCAACAGTCACTTTCTAGTTTCTACCCGTTAGGTATTTTCTTTTCCCGCGACGTTACGTAGCTGCCTGAAACAATCAAAACAACATTGTTTTCTGGCTGAAAAATCAAAGAATATTATTAATTTTTTAATGCATGAGCTACCCTAGAGCAATTTTTAAATGTAATTAAATGTGGCTTTTTATTTTAATTTTAAAGAAATGTTTGAAGTATAAATATTACACAAAACCCTACAATATTAAGACTTTTACTTCCCCGGTCTATTATTTGCTTACCTTTTTTGTTATTTTAGTAATTATAATAATAATTATTATTTAAAATTTAACAGGAAACTGTTAATAATTATCTATTCATTTCGGAGAGTAAATTATACTATAATATTATATTATATTCCTCGAGCTTACAGATAAAAAGTCGGTAAAAAAACTAGTATGTCAATAATTTTAAATTTTAATATTTTTCTTTAGAAAATGCCATGAGATATAGCAAAGGAAAAAATTTAAAAAAATTTGTGATACAAATATTCAAAATATAGTATTTTATAACTTGTTCCCTTTTTTTGTTCATTTTTCAAACTTTTTGTAATCTAAATCGGGATACCTATTTAAATTGTATGATTTAACAATATCATGACCGTTTTTATCTTGAAACACTATAATTATAAATTTATTTTTAACGGACATCACTATTAGAAATATGCAAATAGTCTTTTGTCTTTTTATAAATATACATACCATATGGCCATAACGTGTTTTTATAGGTTTTTATCTTCACAATGGTTCAGGAAAATATTTTTTCCCTTTCCATCCATTTTTCAGTATGTATATGTATTTTGTGGACTATCAAACTTCCATCGAAACTCGTCAGTCGACCATTGTTTGAACACAATTTTTCTTTTTTATTTAATATTTTTTGTGTACATAGTTTTTCATTTTATTTTTCAAGCATTAGGTACAATAAATTCTATTTGTGGTAATAATAAAATATGATAAATAGATATAATAATATTATTATTTTAGTCGCTTTTGGAATTGGTAGGTCACATCCTACAACATCCTGTTTGTTTTTTGGCATTAATTTCGGAAATGACTAATAAATAATTTAATAGTTTCAAACAATACAATATTAAAACGTTAATAAAAATATTGTTTTTCATATATTCATGATAATACTATTACACGATGTTCGAAATCGAAAATGTATAATGCATTCTGCAGTAGTAGTTAAAAATCTGTATAAGGTCAAAAACACCTAGTTTTCAGTAAGAGAAAATCGTTCAAAATCATCGATACTAATATTGTCTTAGCTGATAATTAATTAAATTAAATATATAATGAATCTATTTGTATGTTAACTATTAAGTTTACATTTAAATTCTATAATTCGTGGGCTTAAGTGACTTAAGATAAATAGATTTTCATTTTATATGAATTGAATTTTTTGTTTCATAAGTTAAGTTGTTCATTTAAAATGATAACTTTATCTTATTTTGTTTAAACGAAATACATAATAAAAATTATCTTAAAATTACCATTCAATAAAATAAAACAACATGCAGTTTTGATTAATGACAAATTATTTACATTTATTGGGTTGAAATCTTCACTTCACTTAAGAAAGTAAGACCATTTTAAAATTATAAATTTTCAAATCTTAACTAGGCACAGGTGATTGGTACCTCATATATAGGTGATAGGACTTATCATTTTTAACCTAAAAAAAATTTCACTGGTAATGAGTTATAATAATTATGAATAATTATATAATAATTATAGTCAATTTTTGACTTAAAATATTTAAACCATACACTAGAGGTATTTGATGCAATGTTCATTCATTTTAAACATTTAATTTGACGATGCTTGTTGCAGATTAAATGTCAAGGATTAAAATTGTTTGAAATAAAATCCAAGGACCAGGATAAGGAAAATTTTCAGTGGGTACATTTTTTAAATTACAACTTAGTTTCATTGATTTCTTTTGTCACTGTAAAATGAATCATTACGTATAAGTGTATAACAATAATATTATGTATATTATACATGTGTTTTCTGTATTGTGTTATAGAACAACCGGGTAAATTGTAAATAAAGAAAAAGTAGGGTAAAAAGATTTATTTGGCTGATTTTTAATTTTAACACCGATTGAACTGTTCATAATATAATTATAAATCTGAGAGAAGTTAGTATTTTTTAGTAATAGTTTAGCTATAAAGGTTTGTAAATCAAATTAAGACAAATGGATGTACATTATTGTCAAAAGTATCGATTCAAATTCAAAATAGTTTGCATATTACAGTTTTCAAAATGTATAATAATAATAATATAATATTCATTTTTTAATAGATTTTATTTTCAACACGCTGCTGATTAATACAATACTGTCGTCGGACTACTGCACGAGTAGTGAGCAAATATAGGCCGTACGTAAACATCGAACTCATATATAATTTAGTTTCAACTATTTTCAATGTCATCAATTTATTATTGTGTAAAACGGAAGAAAAAAAGCTATATTTTTATTCGGAAACCACTACAGCGAATAACGAATGGGTTGAATATCATGTACGCTCTCATAATACGTATATAGGTAGTAGCTGCATTTTAATATAAAATTCACTTTACTAATTGGACGAAAAGGAAAAAAAACGATACCGGGAAAAAATAGGTATTATTTTCCACGCTTTTGTAAATAAATTACATATTTGGTGTTTTACATTCGTAATTAAATACAGAAAGTTTACGCGGACAGAGTTCAACAGAAATTCAGACGACCGGTCCTCGTTTTTCGGCGAAAAATATTCATAATATACAGTCATGGCATGTATAGCACACGAAAGTCCATAATCCTATGATGTTTATCCGTAAACCGGGTAATACATTCGTAAAACACACACATTATTTCAAAAACTATTGACGTTTTTGCAAATATTCTTTAATTACATTACTTTAAGTCTTTAAAAAACAACATTTTCCCAAAATATATATTTCACTGTTTTTCATAGATGTTATTTTTTTGAATAAAACGTTGTACTTTGAATTCCTCATTCCATAACTTTTTGTTGTTTTTCATTACATAAGAATCGAGTTTTCGTTTGAAAAGCTTATGAGTGTGTATGAGAGAAATGAAGAGTGGTACAATGGGAATAGGGGTACAACGTCATCAATCCTTTAAAACATATTACTAATTAACGAATTGTCCTAAATTTAATTTGTATAGATTGAAAGTATATACTTCAAATAATATTCTACTTCGAAATAATATGAAAATAAATATGTATGTAATTTGCATTCAAAACTTTAATAATTAAAAAAAATTTAACCATACAATGACAGTAGTGAAAATAAAAAATAATATTATACTGTTTTTCAAAAAACGTTGTTTTTCAACGAATTAAAATCGTGTAAAACAAATATTCCAAAAAATCGTTTGTGTTTTCTGAATTGACGAATGTCGTAAGAACATCCGGAATAATATATTGTCAATTGGTAATTATAGGTAAAAGTACGTCATTAAATTACACATAATAAATGTACGTTGAAAACTATTAAAACTTTGATTATCCGATATAAATTAATTTATATATATAATGCCTTAACGTGTTTGACGTGTTTATGATATTATTAGAACAGTATTATAACTATTCTTGTCGAAAACCATTGCAATTCAAAACAAATTCAAATTCTATAAGCTGTACCTAGCTGAAAGTTCAATAACTTTGTATCAGATACATTTATTTAACATTCTGATTCAATTAATATCCTGTCTTTAGTAACAAACTGTGTGTAATATGAATTAAACTGGTATGCGAATTCGTATTTTAATGATACATCTAATGGTTTTATTATACTGATTGATTGCAATTTAGAAAATTCTTCTTAAATTATTATGATTTACTGATCAACTATCTGTTCCAAGCCTTTATTGTATGTAAATAATATTATGATTTTCCTTATAGCTCATGTTTATTTAATAGTGTTCACTTATTAACCATTTTGTTCATCAAAAAAGTTACAACACAATCATTAATAAATTATTATTATTTTGACGTATTTCAGTAGGTATAAATAGGTATACTACACGTCATAATATATTTTATCGTATATTATTAACAAGGCGATATGTGTAGGTGAAATAGGTACACCACCGTAATGAGTGAATTTATTGTGTATCATAATAAATTCATGAGATTGATATTTTTTAAGTACAACATAACCAATAAACATATATATCAATATAAGGAATGTGTATAAGTAAGTTACAGTTTTTAAATTATGTGACAGTATATTATATTTTATATAAAATGGCTAAATATCATTATATGTAAACGGTATTAAAATAGTTATTGAAATAGGTAGTTATACCTTGCAATAGTTTTAAATATTCATCAAAAAATATTTGTAACTTAATTTAAAATATACGTTTAAAAAATATATAACACACAAGTGATGTCTAACACTATTGTACGTACCTATATACTACCTATTTAATTTAATTCAACCATTTAATAGTTTTAAAATAATACGACAGGGTCGTATTCCATATTTTATGTGACAAAAATAATTATGTTGGATCGTGGACAATTCCCAACATTTTAGTCTCACACATTTTGGAAAATCTTAACCTACGTATTGTCATATATTATGCGTAATAATTGCAATGCATTTAAAAAATAGTATGTTCTTTTAAAATTAGAATCCTATAAAAATTGCAGAGAGATTTCACAGCCAAAATTGATGATTCACTTACTCCCCTGTAATAATATAAACTCCTGCAAAAAAAATTTAATAAGATGATGAGAATATTGATAAAAATAAAACTTGAGTTGATTAAATAATGGATTTTTGGTAAAAAGTAAATAAAAACAATTTTAAATTAAAAAGAATAAATTAAATATGACTTATTAGTCAATTGATAAAAATTGCGTAGTAAATATATTGGCATTATTGCTGTAGTTAATACCCACTGTGGCCGTGGGACCCACATTTGTATTATATCTAGGTGCCTTTTTAACATATTTCCAAATTCAAAAAGATCAACCTGTGCCATATCATAGTAAAAAAGTTGAAATGTATTCAGTGCTTCCCAATTATTGAGACTTAGCACTGATATTTGACGTGGTGTAATACGAATACCATTTATGATAAACTATTTTATCAATCCACTATCTGCCGAATTTCTGCCGAATTTCATATTCCATTGATTTAAATATTATTATTTTTTCTTATTATTATTATTGTAATAAAAATTTGCAGTAAACGTATATATTATAGTCATTTTAGATTCTGAGCGAAGCGATGAATGTATTGATTTTACAATGATGTGTGTTTTTTTTTTTATTTTTTTTTTTAATTTTTTTATTTTTGTGTCTGTCATCACCTTTTAGGGCAGTAAAACTGCTTCGATTTTCTTCAACAGCAACTTTTCTGATAGGAAAGTGAATCTAGTTGGTACTTTGGGGGGTCAAAAGTAAACATTTCCCAGTAGTTTTCAAAAGCGACGTGAAAAACAAAAGAAAAATTAAGGAAAAACGGGAATTTTTACGCAAAATCGATTTTTGTCAAAATTGATTTTGGTTTTTGGTGTAACTCTAAAGCAAATGACCATAGATGCATGAAATTTTCACTGGTTGTTTATATTTGCATTTTCTATACACGATAAAATTTTGAAAATAATTTGACTTTTTTTGAACGGTTTACGGACATTGTCAGTTTTCAATTTTTTTAGTTTTTTTTTCTATAAATATCAATAAAATTTTATTTGTTGGTTAAAAAAGCTTGAAAATTTAATAGAAGGCTCCTAGTATATTGTTTCAAAGGCATATGAAAAAAATTAAAAATCGTTAGTCACAGTTTTTATTTATAAGCATTTAAAGTTCAAATCTTGACAAAATACGGAAAAATCACGAAAATTAGCAAATTATTTTGAGTTTAAAATTCGTAAAAATTTTTCTTTTGAAATCTAAGGTTTGAAAATGTAATACAAGATTCCTCATAAGTTTGTCTACCTTTGTAAAAAAAAAAATGTCTACTAGAAAGTCAAATTAAATTTTTATGAGCGTTTGAAATTCATATTTTTACAACATTTGATATTCACTCGATTTCTCATGTAACGATTTTCTGTTTTTGTTGTAATTAAAAAACGAATGGCTGTAGATACTTGAAAATTTCACTGAATGTTGATATTAGCATTTTCTAAACACGATAAAATTTTGAAAATAATTTGACTCTTTTTGAGATGTTTACGGACATTGTCAATTTTCAATTTTCTTAGTTTTTTTTTCTATAAATACCAATAAAATTTTATTTATTGGGCGAAAAAGCTTGAAAATTTAATACAAGGCTCCTGATATATTTTTACAATAGCAATTGTAAAATATTTAAAATACGTAGGCACAATTTTTTTTTAATAAGCATTTAAAATTCGAATTTTGACAAAATTTATCAAAATCTCGAAAATTATTAATCACTGTAATTAAAAATTATAAAATGTTCAGTTTTTATAACTAAGGATTGAAAATTTAAAACAAAGATTCTCATAAATAGTTCATACTGTAACCAAAAAATCTACAAAATACATAAACACAGTTATTTTTTACAGACATTTTAAATTCAAATTTGGACGAAATTACTTATTAAAATCAGTAATAACGATTTTGGTTATTTTGTTGTAATTTAAAAATATTATTCGTCGGTATAATATGAAACTGAAGAATCAAAAAAATCAAAATATGGCCTATCTATACAATCTACAGTTTAATATTACGATTTACGATTACCCCAGAATATTCTGTGTTATCACTTTCTATCGTCGAGTGATAAGCTTTTGTCCGAAAAATTAAAAGTGGTTATTGTTTTGTGATTATACGTCAGTTAACCTGTGACCAGCTGCTACTAATTGTGGTGAACTGTCTAATTGTTGCACAGGAAAAAAATCCGAAAAATCCCTAACCTAACCTAACCTAACCTAACCTAGACTGACATACCGCCTCCGCTCAGAATCGTTTTTCTTATACAATGATATTATATCATTGAATTCAAATTTAATACCATCCATTATACAGTGACCCACTTGTAACCTACTGTACAGCAGAGCGACATCCACTTTTTTGTATTTTTAAGTTATTATTCTACATTGTTAAATTTAATATCATCAGTGATGAAAATACCGCAGCCTTTAATACTACTTATTTACGTGGTATCTAGTATCATTCTCTTATGAATACATATTTTCAATGAAATATCACTCACTATTCGCTTATACAGGATGAAACAGGAAGACCTGATAAATGAAATAACTTTTGTTCAAATCAATATTTTTAATTTATTGAAAAAGAAAAATGAAAACTGTCATACTATACGTGTATGATAATATTACAAAAATGTACCTATATGATAAAAAAAAACAAAAATTATTTAATTTTTTTTGTATTACTATTACGCAATGTAAATTATTATCTTTGTGTGTACCTACTATAGCAGGGGGCTTAGGTTCAAAAAATTATTTCTGTCCTAATAAATTGACGGAATATTATAAATTATAATAATGTGTTATTGACATCTCGGGTTGACATTGACTCGGTAAAAAATGTTATGATAGTCAAATAATAACACTGTACATTATTATGATTGTGTCTTTTGCTGTTCTCGTTACTTAGAGCATTACAAGAAGACGTAACCACCACTAAGCCATGCACACTCGTGTTCGAACTACCCGTGTCCTACTTCGTATTAAAAAAATATTTTATTTCGAAATATTACACTTTTTACATTCGTATGTAGTGTGTAGTTTACGGCCTTACGTATCCGTATTAAATTGGTGAGTTATACGAGATGGGAAATGCTGCCAGATCCGGTGCGGAGATCCTACTTTGGAAGATCGTTCAGTTACAAGTCCATCACTAGAGTTGTTATTGTACGATGATGCCAAAAGTTGTGCACTGGTTTACGACCGATGTCCTTCAAAAAAGCGCATGATCGCGTCGTAATAATATTTAAACCACCGTAAACATAGTAACCTATATATTATGCAAAATTATTATTACAACAGTATAATGTTATTATAAAGACGTGTTTTTGTTGCGGTGCAATGTTGTTCAACAAAATTATGATGATTATATTATCATCATGGTGGTCGTCCCGTTTAGCGGTAGACGAATTGCATCTCAGTTGCATCCGTTGTACAGCTCGAATTCGTTTTTCAGTTGAAACGTATTTCGTACCCTCTCTGTTTGGGTTTCGATAAAAATGTAGAACACAGTATTGTGCCGCCCCTTTGAGCAACCCCTCTAAATATGGCACTTCGGACGGCAGCATTCTGAACGTGTCGGCCGACTGCGAAAAGGTTAACGCTTTATTTTCATTCTGATAGTTTAAGCAACAACATTTTCTAGACACGCGCTCGCGAATAGTATTTATGTACCTAAATTAAAATCACCAAATGGCGTGTTCGTCGGTCGGACACACTCGAGTGTATATAATGTATTATATACATATACACATTCGATTTTAAAGTGTACTTAAAGTACGACTGTATAATATATTATTCGAGCGAATACGACGTGGGGTAGCCCAATCGTTTGCGATCGTCGAAAAAGGACACCCTATTATTTGTTTTAGTCCTCTCACATTGGATATAGAAACTATCTAGTCGTCGGCATCGCCAAGTGAACGAAAATCCTAAATACAATTTTCGAAATAGTTGTAGACAGGTTTATTTATTTATTTTTGGTCTTCATGAAATTCTGTCCGATGTTTTTGTCCATGCCCACTCGAGCGCATCTCGTTAGCTTAATATTATAACCGTCTGTGGTCAATATCTTGATTATTTATGAAAGATATTTTTATCAATGCAAATTTAAAATGTAGGCAATTTACAAGAATTTTAGTCTAATAAAAGATAGGAAATATTATATTGACTAATTATCTAAATCAAATATATCAAACATTATTTGTTATTACTACATAGTCATTAATATTATTGTTACTCATCATATTTCTCTATCCAAATTATCATCAATGATTTTTCCTGTGGCAAGTAAGGTTAAGGCACTTTTCATCTTTTGTTGATGTGAGAGTCTTACTTCGTGAAATATGGTTAAGGATCTCGAAGATTTAACCTTCAATTTAAAGTAGACCATCCGTAATCACATTGCTAATAAAACTAGCAAAAAACTTGAAAACTCCTGCAATGTACATGAAGCGTAATCCATGAACTTCAAGTTACCACTTATCGTATAGTACTTTATTGCTCTCTTGTTCGCTCTATTCCCGAGTGTTGTCTAATTATTTGACACCTCCAAACAGCTAGACGCTAGGTATTCAACTTTAATGCATACTGCGTACATTCATGAAATTCGTTGCTCATACATTGCATACTATTGATTGCCCAACTATACTTCAGCTGTAGAACGTTTAAGATTAAGTACGTTGGTAAAATACATGTCACTGAGTGATTCAACTACAGTATTTCATTCTAGCAAATCAACTTCTAGTAATAGCAATCTCCGTGTCCCTGTGATATTATCAAGTGGTCAAAGTATTAAAACAAAGAAAATTATTGCTGAAAAAAATTATATTCATATTTATGTATGCAATTGTAACGAGAAATACTAGTTCGACGCTAATAACATACGCCGCTCCTGGCGGAGTCATCCATAACAAAATCGTGAACAGCTCTCTCGAGCTTCAATAAAATGATCATAGAGTGCGCTGCATCCGAGCACTGTTTATACGTGTCACGTATTTCATCAACTTTACTATTTAAAGTTAACAATAAATCATAAATATAATACAATAACTTAAATTTACAATAAAACAACCATTACGTATTATATTACAAGAATATAGTAATCTATTATAATCAAAACCGTTGAAACTTCTATCAAGAATCACGAAAACCACGCTGCCGCCGCTAGTGGCAAACTACAGAAATACCACCGGCCGCAGCCAGACCAGACACCATAGATTAGAATACCTTTATAGATAGCCAACTCAATGTTGAAAAAACGGGACAGCGCTAAGCGCTCCTCGTGGTTGGGCCAAGATATTAAAACAGTGTGACCATTGTAGCAATATAAAATATGTTGCAATGATTTATACCAGCCAATAAAATATAAAAATGTCAAATACAAAAAAAAAAAAAAGCAATATTCAAAATAATATAAACAAAGGAATTTATTTTCACAAATTACAAATAACAACATTCAGATATTATTGTACACAATATTATTAAATTAAGTCATTACAAACAATATATAAAAATTACAAATAGGTACTAGTATTAATTAAATAAAAACAATAGGTAGTTAAAAATGCATATTTTAAACAAACAGGTACAAATTAATAATGATATTCAAAGTAAATTCATTTTGATACATTTTAATGTTGAGACAATATAATAATGTATATGTATACTGAGCAATTTAAATATTTGTTATTACAAATAATTAATTAAATTATCACATTTTAAGTATCAGTCTTATTAATTACTATAATATTATATTACAAGTATGTTTACAAGTACTAGTATTAATTAAATAAAAACAATAAATAGGTTAAAATGCACGATATTTTAAATATACACGTATATAAATTGTTAATAATATTCAAAGTAAATTCATTTTGATTTGAGATTCATGATTTAAAACAGAGTAGTATAAGTATATTAGTATTATGGAATGTGATTGAATTTTCCAACAGTTGTTTTAACTTTTTTGCTATGTTTTAAATACCAAGTATTTGCTTTCAGTTTCATTGGGTCAATTTCCAACTTATGCATTTTTTTTTTTCCTAATAAAATTCTATTAACTTCGGTACACCAGTGGTTAACCATCAAGTTAACAATAGTGCCAATAATTCTTTTCTCAAGATTTTCACCATGATTATTACAAAGAGAGAGACTATTAAAACTGAAATTATTTTTAATATCTGTACTCAGTGTTTTGCAAATATTTGTATGATGACAAATTTTTGACATTTGTTGACCAATATATGTTATAATCTGTTGAACCAAAAAACCGAATGAAGTAGATGGGTATTTCAATGAAAGTCTAGAAGTATATTCTCTAGCCAAGATGATATTATGTTCACTGGAAATGTTGTCAACACAGAGATTTTGCAAACAATTGTGACAGTTTTTAAATATATTTTTGTTTAACCTTTTCAAAATATAACCAGCTATGTAAGTTTGAACCTGTCCACGTATATCATTGATGGCTACTGTTGGGTTATAAATTGTAACTGGTAGGTCAACTGATGTAAATTGATAATTTACCTTAACCAATTCATCCGGATTAATTTGAAATAGATGCTTGTATGACGTCAAGCTAGCTTCAACCATATCCTCACAATTTGAACCAGGGGAATTTGGTGACATCAAATTGTTTAAAAGCAATGTTTTATAAGCAGATGCAAATGCATTACACGATGGATTGCTTGAACTGACACTTCGAGAAGCTCCAAAAAAACATTCCAACGAATCCTGATTAACATGCCGTGGTAAAAGCGAATGAATGCCATTTTTTTGTAACATTTTAAAAAGTGTTTGAAAACCTAAAACATACATAGAAAATTAATTTAGATAAATATATATTTATTTAATAAAAATAAATAATAATTATGTGGTAAACAAACCTCGTATTGTTGTCATCCAGTTATTCAATGTTGGGGTAAAAGATGTTTTCCCATCCTTAACAAAACGCATTGTGGAAAGTACCTTCAGACTGTAAGACCAAAGTGCATGATGAGAAGATTTAGCTGTAACAGCTGTACGATATATTTTGCCATCTACAACTCCATCACAACTGCCATTCAATGAATCAAATAATTGATCAAAAAATAAACAGATTTTCGCAGTGTCTTTGGCATTTGATTCAATTAAATTTTTAGCTGTTAACAGAAATGTAAAAGATGAAATAGTAATTATAAATAGGAATCAAAAACAAACTAACTATTTATACATAAATAATATAATTGTTAACACTTACAGGCTAAAAACAGCATTATAGATGATACACGTTGAGAAAATACTTGTGTCGCACATTTCACTTTCATTTTTAGTATCTTCTCAGGCACAACATGTCGGTCAGTCAATCTGGGCAACATTTTACAGTCTGGTATAGCGTTATCAATTTCATAGAGTTCTCGAATGTGTGACCATTTTGCACGTCCTT